>NC_034414.1:4747074-4749984 GCF_002078875.1 Numida meleagris | reverse complement strand
TATAAGGGCTTGTTGCTACAATAAAGAGGAAGCCGCATGAACTCACATTGAGTGTCGAGCTTCCCGCGCTACAGGAGGGTAACCCTGTGGGGAACGTGGGGAGTTTCCCAACAGTTATTATTACTATTATTATCAATCTGTCACTATTTGAAAGAAGTTCCTATAATGTCAAGAGAAAACAAGAATAAAAAAGGAAATTCTGACAGAATTGCATATATTGAATAGAAAAAATTGAATTGCTTCTACATTTTGGCTATATCTTTTAGCATCACTTCTCACATTCTAGTTTCATAGTGGAAATTAAGGAGAACTTCCAGGAAGGCACCTTGACTGAAAAGGCTATTGATTTCAAGAATGTTCACCATTTAATCATTTAACTGGGCTGGGATCTTGGACTTGACCTCAACATTTTCTTTTTGAACCTGGTTTCATTATGTAGTATAATCACTTATTGACATCTGCCCTTTATATTAAATTTTTCTGTACAAGTCTGTACGTATCACCTCTTTCAAGAATCATGTTAGAAGTCAAATGTATTACATCTCACGAGTTTTCTACAGGTTAAATAAATAAATTGAGTCACACATAGAACTGAAAGCTTGACCTTGAAGTTGTCTTTTTATTTCTACAGCTGTCAAAGTTACCACAGTATCAGGGGTTTGGTTTTTCTTCATTCTTCTTTCTTCCTTTTTCATCCTGAATACAAGTTTGAATCAGGAATACCTGGATATTCAGCAGAGACCCAGGAAACTCCACTTCTGAACTACCTGAATTGAGTGGGGTTTATTTTTTAGGTTTTTTTCTTTTGGTCTTTCCTATTCTTCTCTGGGGCTGTCTACAACCTCAGGAATTTCTACTTAATTTATTGGCAGTCAACACCTACTTCTGATCACTGATTTGGGTGTTGCAGAAATAAGATAACAGGAACAATCAAGCAACTACTTCAGTAAGCACCTTTCATTCGTCTTCCCCACATTTATCCTAAACCAGACACCTACCCTCCTTTCTCCCACATCCTTACATCATCTTTGCAACTTTCCTCGTGTACATGGAAAGTTATGCTTGTGCCCACCGGCAGTGTAAAGCAGTTCCCTGCTGCTCTTGGCTTCTTACTGCTTTTTCTCTGCTCCAGCACCAGCCCTGCCCAGCCACACTCCCTCACATTTTATAATGTTTCTAAAAGTTCTGTGAGCAACTAAAATGCAGATAAATTAATTACAGCATCATTTGAATTCCAAATACTAGTGATTATTAAAGATACATTGTTCCATATATGTACAATTTAAACAGGTGATATTTTATCACACCACATAATTCCCATTTGGGCCTAGATAAAATGTGTTCCCCTCACGTCTTAATTCACACTGAGGTTCACGAGAAAGGAGAGCTTCCCCCTTCCTCTGAAGTAGATGAGAATGTAGGAATAGATACCTCTCTGCATGGTTGCAAGATGGCAATTCCTACCTTCTTGTATTAATAAGGATGCAGAAGTATCTGGGCCTTTCAGATAGGAATTCGGAAAAGACTGCAAGGTGACACTTGAGCAGATGTTCAGTTCCACAACTGCTTTGTATTTCCTATCTGTATCACTCTGTTCTAGATACAGGGTACAATTTTTCTACTGATTAAAAATCAAAATAATTAATTAAAATTAAAAAATGAACATTTCTTGATAAATCGGTGCATAAGAGACATTATCAGTGTCATGACTGGTAAATTTTTGATAGTTACAGCAAACACAGAAGAGGTCAACAATTGGTACAAGAAACTGAGCTATTTTTCGAAGAACTGATTTGCTCATGTCTGATTTAATTTCTTGCTTGTCTAAGAATTGAAGTGCAATACTGAATACTCGCATTCCCTAAAGAAAGTTCTATAAATCAAAGTACTCATTGTGACTGTGATACCTGTAAAAAAAAGTCATCATTATTTTTCAATAGATAACCCTAGATGCAAATGATACATCGTCATATGCTGTTGACATTCAGAGAAGCAGTTGGTTAGAAAGGACGGCCAGAACTTTGGATGGGATCATCTTTCATTGTCTAGGAAAAAGATCTGGAAATAGAAAACATTACCGCGGGAAACTGCAATGCACACAAGGTGGAGGCAGTAAATGCAAATAGCATTCACAGCTACCACTCAAGCATACAGCACCCTCTTGAGGAAACAGTCATAATTTGGAGGTCGTCTGATGCTGTATTATAGGAGGCTCCTTGGGAAAGTGCAGCACACAATCTTTTTTTTTTTTTTTTTGAACCCTGTCTAAAATGAGATTTAGTACCATGTCAGCCCTCTAAGCTGACTCTACAGGAATCATTTTTTGCGGTCATCAACTCTATGGTTCTTTTAACGAGAAACTGGATAATTACATTCAAGAAAGACTAAGCACACTTCCTATAATACAAGAATCATCTGTATTCATTACAAATAAAAATTACCTAGAAATTCACCCAGCATGCTAAATATTGGAAGTATTCCTTGCGTTATTCCCAACTTCTAAGACTTGCTAATAAATTTACAACTTCTATTGTTTTACTGAAGGAAATTGCAGAAGCGGACAGGTTAACTAAAAACAAACATCATCAGCTCTGCAAAGCAATCTGTGCTGGAGAACCCAGGCCTGTGAGGCTCTCAGTGGAGAAACGGCCTCTTCGTTAATCAAAACTGCAACATGGCATATTGAAATTATTTTTCACAAATGTTGAGAAACAGCTTGCTTGGCAGCACGTAGTTACTGATTTACTAATGATTTACGATGTAATCTTAGATGAAAGGGGCAAGTTATACCTGCATGGAATGTGGTGTTTCTAGTAGAGTTCTGTACTTAACAACATGTACTGTACACAAAATTAGCTTGGGTAACGGTATTGTTCTCTTATACGCTTGGTCGCATAGACCCTGTATCCC
>NC_034414.1:4739541-4743629 GCF_002078875.1 Numida meleagris | reverse complement strand
TGGTTGCTTAATCACACTCGATCCATTACTAAGGATCATAATCCTATTGATGATTGGTTGCATTCTGTGTTTCCAGGTCTTGCTCCTTGGATATATGATATCATTAAGGAAGGTGTTAAATGGGTTTTAATCATTATTCTACTTGTGATAGTTGCTAGAATATTGTATAGTTGTCTGCTACGTGCTACCACGCCAAAAGCTGCACTTGTTGTGACTGACAACAAGGATTCGGACATCATTCGTGATTGGCTACAAGATCAAGGGGGGCACAATCCTAAGGATTGTTTTGCCTTACAGCCCTAAAAGAAAAAGGGGGGAATTGTTGAGAAACAGCTTGCTTGGCAGCACGTAGTTACTGATTTACTAATGATTTACGATGTAATCTTAGATGAAAGGGGCAAGTTATACTTGCATGGAATGTGGTGTTTCTAGTAGAGTTCTGTACTTAACAACATGTACTGTACACAAAATTAGCTTGGGTAACGGTATTGTTCTCTTATACGCTTGGTCGCATAGACCCTGTATCCCTGGGAGCATATATGCTATATAAGATGGTGTGTTGCTAGAATAAAGTTGAAGCCGTGAACTCATATTGAGTGTTGAGCTTCCCGCGCCAGGGGGGGCAACCCTTTTGGGGAAACTTGGGGCGTTCCCCAACACACAAAAGTGAAGGAAATTTTAAAAATGTTAAAAGGGAACATCAATGTTTTAGGACATCCTTTTTTTAAATGAAGAGTTTGAAAAGTAGCCAGGTGGACAGCAGCTTTACAAAGAAGATGCAGGACTTCTCACTGCCCCTGCACTGACGATGACAAGATCCTGGGCTCCATTAGAGGGTTCCTATGCTCATTCAATTTCTATGCATCACTGCACCATGCAGGTGCATGAGAAAACTCTCAAGCTCTGTGCCAAGGTTATACTGGAGCTGGCTGGTGCCTCTAAACCAAGGAAACAACCAATGCCAACCAAGAATCCTGATGCCATAAATGTCAATTTTTGTGCTGGAATCAAAGAATCATCAAGGTTGAGAAAAAACACTAAGATCACCTAGTCCAACTGTTGACCTGTCACCACCATGCCCACTAACCAGGTCCCTCAGTGCCACATCTCCACGTTCCTTGAAAAGCTGCAAGGACAGTGACTCCACCATCCCTCTGGGCAACCTGTTCCATTAAAAAGTTTTAACCTTTTGTTAAGAAAATAAAAATCTAGGGTGCTCTAATCATTTAAAGAGTTGTTTAAATGCACACTAATTATAATAGGAAGCATATTATAAATGAGAGAAGGATACTTCTATTATTTTAATAAATACCTAAAAGACTATGAGGCAAAGTGCATTAAGAATCTCACTCTTTGGTTATTTGTTTACTTTAAAACACATATACACCTAAACTCACAGCCTGGAAGTTGTTTCCAGTTTCTTTCTCTTCTCCCACTTTGAAAAAGAACCTCTAAAAATACAATGCAGATGATTCTTCAAGAAGTTTCTTGTATTTTTAGCTAAATGGCAGATGGCTTTCAATGCCTTCAATTCCTTTTATAACTGTTCCTGTTTAATCAACTTGATAGTCTCCTGATAAGTACTTGAGGGTTTTTTTGTTTGTTCTTCTTCCCTGAATTTTAAACAAACCTTTCTAGAATACCAATGTAATGAATATGCATTTACAGTTATGAACTTTAGGGTATCTTGAGTCCCAGGGGTCACTAGCATGTCCTTAAACCCTTGCTACTCATCTTTTCTAACAAATTATTTTATATTGTCCCCAAATAAATAAATCAGGGAGCACAAGACTTATGGGAAATGGCTGAGGGAACTGAGATTGCTTAGTCTTGAGAAGAGGCTCAAGAAAGGAAGCTGTGGTGAGGAGGGAGTTGGTCTCTTCTCTCAGGTAATTGTGATAAGGCAAGAGGGAATGGCCTCAAGTTACACAAGGGGAGGTTGAGGTTGGATATTATGTAGACCTTCTTCGCTGAAAGAGTATTCAAGCATTGAAACAGCCTGCCCAAGGAAGTGTAGTGTCACCATCCCTGGAGATGTTCAAGAAACAGGCACCTGAGGGACATGGTTTAGTAGGCATGGCCATGGTGGGTGAACAGCTAGACTAGATTCAACCTTAACTAGTCTATGATTAGCAGTAACAGTATTGTTATGGAGCATGAGAATTAACAAAAAAGAAACAGGTTCAAAATCTGTTTGTTTCTTTTAAAAACAGAAATAATCAACCTAGTACATTGCAAAAGCAATGAAAATATTTGACTCCATCAAGATATAAGGTTATGGAGTAATTCCCATTAAAAGCTGTTACAGGTTTAAGAGAACAACAGTAAATCCTTGTGTTTCATGACAGCATTCCCAAAAAGCCGTAAAAACATCAGTTTTGCTCATGCTAGGAAATACGTGGACATCAAATATACATTATGGAAGTATCTACATTAGTCTGTATTTGCTAAAATTTTAAATACAAACCGCAACAAAGAAAAAAAGTATAAAACATATAATAAATCTTTATATATTTTCCATACTAAACACAGTTTATAAAATACGCAGGTTGATCTGAAAGTAATGCCTCTAATTTGTTTCCATGGAAACTACAACATACACAAAGAGCACAATAGATAAAGATTTGACAGAGCAAATCCTCAGCTACAGAGAACTATTTTTCAACAGTCACCACAATTAACTGTGCATTTTTGCCAGCAACGAACAAGAGCCTGCATGACAAACTCAAAAATCTGTGTGGCTATCTGGAACGTGGCTTGCCTTTGATACTGCTGTTGCCACTGCTGAAATGTACCACCCACCACCTCACTGTGCTCACATCCTCTCTTTGGTCTCTACAAACCTTCAGCAAGCATCAATGAACACCGACAGGTATAATTTTTTCCACATGGAGGAATTCAGTGACACACCTTTGCTTCATCCACGCTTCCATGTCAGACACCATTGTGTCAGACTGCCCCTCTGCTGCTATCGGTCACATTACAATGAAACATAACAGAATACTAGTGGGAAGGTCCAACTTCTACTACCATAACACCAACATCTGCCTCCGACATTGTGGGCCAATTTAGTAAGACAGGAGGAACTACTTTCAGTGCAGCCCTTGCAAAAATAAAAGAAAATGCCAATCTTTTAACCCTATAAATGGACAATGGTGTCACAACACTATTGCGATGCAGCTTCCACCAGAAACATAGCTTTTAAAAAAATATCACTAAGTATCCCAAATTACTGGAAAGCTTTTTGCTTTAAATTTGCCATGTTTTCTAACTGAACGTCCATTTAAAAGTGAAAATTAAATTGCAAAGCTATGTTTACTCTAAAATCTTGTGACCTCAATACATTTGCTGCTTCTAGACCCACAATAGTCTTTTTTATGGATCTACTTTAAACATTTCAGTCAAGACCTACAGCAAGTTGCTGACTGATTCTATCATTAAAAAAATCTCGAAATTCACATCTACAGTTCTGAGTTTCTGGAATGTAAGGTCTGCAACTGCATCTGGTCATGTCAGATTATACATTTCAGACTAAGTAATGCAATCTATTACTGCTGTGACACATATTAGTCTTCTCATATTGGTCTCGGACCCTGCAGTAACTGGAGGGGAATAATATACTACACAGGAGACTGTCTTCCCTCCCAGTGACATGCCTATGCTGAACATCAATCGGATGTTACTCCTCTCAAAAATAAGTCTATTGGTCACACAAGGAATTTGCGTACTAATGGACATTTGAGAGACAGAATAATGAGAACGCTGCAAGGCAAAGAGTTCTCATTAAGGCTTTTAAATTAAAAACTAGATACAGGTTTTGTACTAAGAGGATAGTTGTGTCCAAACATCCTTCAGCCACTAAAAACACTGTGTGAATGCTTATGCTAATGCACTGTGCCACAAACACAGCTGTGCACATGTACAAGATTTTACCCACTCCTTTAATCAGCCTGCATTTATACTTTGAGCTGACAGAGCCCAAGAGCTTCAGCTAAGACCACCATATGTAAAGTCCATTAGCCAAGACCACCATATGTAAAGTCCATTAGCCAAGACCACCATATGTAAAGTCCATTAGCCAAGACCAC
>NC_034414.1:4738417-4739506 GCF_002078875.1 Numida meleagris | reverse complement strand
ATATGTAAAGTCCATTAGCCAAGACCACCATATGTAAAGTCCATTAGCCAAGACCACCATATGTAAAGTCCATTAGCCAAGACCACCATATGTAACGTCCATTAGCCACAAATGCAAGGAAGGCTTTTCCATATGCTTGTTTGGTTTAGAATTCATTTATTTTAATGAAGAGAATACAACAAAAATAAATCACACACAAACCCATACAACATAAAATCAAAGATCTAAGTTTTCCAAATAACTTGAGGTGCAGAGGTTTTTCCTTCTATGGTTTTCTCAGCTCACTCCATCACGTAAGTGAAAAACCATTCCTAAAGTACTAGTTCCTTTTCTATAGTGAACATTGCTCCTTTCAACGCTTAACGCCATGTAGTATAAAACTATTACAATCATCTACCACCTTGATGAGATCTGTAGTCATTCCTTATCTGAGAAGTTCATAACTACTTATTTATCTCAGAACAGAGAAAAATAACACTTGACTAAGAATGGCAGAATTGTCTTTCTTCCAACACACAGCCTGTCTACCTTGCACGTGCCCTCTGGAGGGGTTTTCTCTGTATTTCCATATGATCTACCATAGACTTAAGTTGTTTCAAAAGACTTAAAAGAAAGAGAAAACTTTTTTTAAATGAAAGGAAATGACATTTATGAAAAAAATAAAGATTTGATTTTTTTCCTTTCTCTCACACTAAGTAATCACCCTTTCCATGCTATTTCTGACAATTTCTTAGATTTGAATGATTTGTGTTAAGTCCGTTTAAATAAAAACACTGAAAACAAGGAGCACTTTTCAAACTCAGAGTTTCTCCCTTCCCCATTCAATATGTAGAAAGTGGCTCCTGTAAGAACCGAAATGTAAATATATACTTGCCCACTATCAATTTTATAAAAGGAACAGCAGTTAGACTGTATTGGTCCAGAATGGTATTGCCCAAGCCTTTTAAAACCTGTGGGCTGAGTACCAATCCAGGTGGCCTGTGTGAAAGACCATTATGGTGCTCCCATGACATAGGAGACACGGTACCCAGCTGTCACGGTATTGTCTAAGGGTCTGCGTCCGTGACAAGGGGGGGACAGGCCCAAAAA
>NC_034414.1:4637424-4731452 GCF_002078875.1 Numida meleagris | reverse complement strand
CACCCCCTCTCCCGCAAAGACCCCTGGGGAGTGCACCTCCTCCCCTCCCCCTCAGAGGGCCACACCAAAAAAGGCAGTTTACAGTAACCGGGGAATTAACCCTTTAACTGCCCGTACCTTACATGATGTAATGATGTGGAATACCGACAACAAAAAAAAATCACAAAACCATAACACCAGCAGTCCACAGAAGAGTACAGCCCTGGGTGCTAAGAATACAGAGCATGGTACTGGAGAACTTGCTGTTCTATAGCAATGGCTTCATCACTGATGGTAAATTATACAAAATCTTTACACAAATGTGACTTGTTTCCATTTACATATCCAAGCTATTCAAATAAGAACACAAATAATAGAAGTCTGTTGATGTCTGATACTATATACAGCCAGTAAGAAGTGTGAGAGAGAAGAATGGGGCAACTTGCTCAGGTATACTGGCTTGCTTGAGATGCTTATCTTCAGGTATGACAATAAAACTCCCCTGAATTGTGGGACTCCAGGAGAGCTACACTGCTTTCCTATGCAGAAGTCATTTGGCAGAGGGGAGCAGACCTGTTCCTTTCAAAAGTTGAGCACCACCATAAATCTCCAACAACTTTAGGAATCTACTGTTTTCTCAGTGCTATTAATCACAGTAAGGTGAATAAAAATGAATGGTATCAGAGTGTTGCAAACCTACTTTTACAATCACATTTGATTGCCTTATATAAGAACATTTTTTCACTCATACATTTCAGAGAAATTGTATTATCCTATAGGTGCAGCCTTCTTCCATGAGATTGAAGAGTAATCTAATGATACAATACATAAGTCACATTGAAAATTATAAATGAAATTAAAACAGCAATACTGAATAATTAAAAATATTAAAGTGATAAAGTACAAAGGTTTTAAAACTTGAACACTATTCCTTCAGTTACCTTAGAATTATTTGGAGGAGCAAAGGGATATGCTTTTCATGGCTTAATCCATTTAAATGTTAAGTTAAAGGCTAGGGAATTTTCAAAAAATATATATATTTATTATTATTATTTTAACCAACAGAGCTCTGTCTCACCTTGATTACCTGCCCTGTAGCCATCTAAACAAAAGCAGATTTTTCCTTTTCTGCTAGGGAACATTAACAGAATAAAACATGCAAAATATGGAATTAACTTTTTCAAATCCTAGCGTTCATTATAAGCACTGGAAAGCACAAGTATCTACCTTATCCTCTCAAGGAAGGTTTAAGAGCATAGGTTGAAGACATTTCTTGACCAGTGTGACTAACTAGTGAGCCCTATAATACAGAAAGGCTCAGAGGTGTTGAACAAGGACAATTCGTCCCTGAACCTCAGAAAATAGTTCATATAAAATGTGCAAACTTCAGGTGCTAAGTTCCTTTACTTTTCAAAGTTATCAGTGTAAAAAATTAACTCAATTAAAGGCACAGATCTAGAAATTCTACTTACAGTTCCTCCCTGGAGTTCCAAATTCAAAGCAGTTACCCAAGAAAGTCAAGCTGCTACATCACTGCAGATCGCCAACACCTGTTGCAGTACTCGAGCACAGCCACAGTTAATGAGAAGCTCATTAACACCACATGATGAGGAAGCCATCTCAGCAGCACAGCTCAGCTATGGCCACACACAAGCAGTAGCCAGCAGTATGGACTGGGCTTCAGACCAATTACACATGTGTAGATGTGGGGCAGTAACCCTGCAGGCATTGCATGGATTCCATGTACCATCACAGCCACAGATACAGAAAGAAAGAACGTAATGCTATGTACAGATATGCACAGTAGCTACACACACAAAGCCTATCTTGAAAGCTTTTGCCTCCCTAAGTCCCAACAAAATACACCGCAATGTGCAATGCCCATAGTGCTGCTTGAAGGGAGTTGCCAAGTCTATGCATGGACATGAACATCAAGGCGGTTAGCTTAGTGAATTAAAGATGACAGCACACAAAATCTTTTCCTTTCCTTATCCCCAGCTATTAAGTGTAACACAGTCTAGAGAATATGAAAGAAGGCAAAAATTATGTGTAATAAAATTTCACTCTCTTCATTCTCCTTCCAAATCACAGGAACAAAAATAATAGCACAAGCTCAACGGTGCTCTTAGAATGACAATAACTGTCCTTAAGGATACTCATGAGTATACTCATATATATATATCATAAGATACTCATATAATTAAGCCTATAAAGTTGTTATTAATCTGTGCCTGAAATGAATGATACTTGATCTTTGAAAACAGCCCATATTTTATGATATTGATGCCAAATTTAATCTTACACATTGACTAATTCAGCTGCATATGCAATCCAGAAATTTGTATATTTATTAATCCTTCAATTATTTAACTTATAATTAAAGAAAAAAATACTGCAAAGCATTGTTGGGGAACGCCTCAAGTTTCCCCAAAAGGGTTGCCCTACCGGTACTCGCGTGGGGAACGCAAGATCAACTCAATATGAGATGCGTCCGACTTTATTGTAGCAACACACCATCTTATATAGCATATATGCTTCCAGGGATACAGGGTCCAGGGATACAAGCTCTATGCAACGCGCACGCTAACAATATCGTTGCCTGAGTTATCTCCATATATGGGATATGTTGTTAACTACAACACTATGGATACAGAATACTATGGATATGCTGAAATATACTAGAACACACTGGAAACACCACATTCCACATATCTAGGGATTACATCATTACATCATAAATCATTAGTAAATCAGTAGCTACGTGCTGCCGAGCAACCTGCTCTCCCACAAAGCATCTTCCAACTTCCTCATGAGATGCTCCCAATACTCTCTGAAGAGTTATCAGCAGAAGGTAGAATTGCACGTTTGCTTATGAATAAGGAAAAGTGTTTAGCTAAGAATGCATCACATAGTTTAGAGAAAAGTCAGACCGGACTCACGTTTAAAATCCAAATACACAAGCAAGCTATACTTGAGAATTCACACTTAATGACATTCCACTACCTAGAGTGGAACTGCTGCTTGCATGGTTTCCTGATTTGGAAATCCTCATAGCTATTATCTTGGTTAATAGATCTGCCCTGCAATAATTATTTCTTATTGCTATCAGCTGCACAACACTTAAAATTATATTCGCTAATGAAAGTATCTTCCAACCAGTTCAGTACTCCACTCCTTTCAAAATAAGTTCAGTCAACACCAGGTAAACGTGAACTGCACATGAAAGCAAATTACTGCTATGTCTCATACCATGCTACCCATCACTTCAGTGACAGAAAACTTGAAGTGATTGTAGTTGAAGCATGAAACCCATGCAAGCAAAGCATGCTCAACAGGTAGATGAAACTGCTGGATGGTTTTTAACCAGCATGGCTTATAAAGGAAAAAGAAAATTAATTTATTACAATAATTGTACTCTCTCAAGACATTTTCTTCAGATAGCTAATGCAGTTCAACTCCTGCATTTTTGCCACTTGCAGTGTCTGTTCTGGATGCACTCTTCTGGCAGTATCTTGACTTTTTAGGAATACTTTTTTCTTGTTAAGGCAATTAATTATTCTTTCTATAAAAGCTGCATTCTAAGCAGTCTTCATCTGTTTCCTTTCACTTCTGCTTCTGAGAGCATTGGTCTTCTCATCTTTATAGATGGTTTCAGACTCAGGGTGCAATTGCATAGCATCAGCAAACAATCACCATTTCAAGTAACCTGTAAAAAGCTACTTATGGAGGGGGGTATTTTTCTTTTCAGACTAGATTTATTTGTGGGAAGTACTTTCCCTTCTAAAATCTATTCTAGATACAAACCAAGAAGCCATCTAGGCCACCTATTAAGATCACCTCTCATGTAAGACAGTGTATTCTCCCTGTGTGCACAGGTTTCAGGCTTTAACTGGATTCACTTCACATTTTCTGTCAGCTAAGCGATGGGTAACATAGACTTACACTCTTCACCAGCACATTTCGTTCACTTTGTGTATATTATTTCACCCTCCAACATGGAGAACAAAGTGAGCCAAGATTTCTCAGCCTTGGTTTGCCATGCAAGAGCTGTCTGGCAGATGATATCCCACAGAGAGAGACAAAACATGAGAGCACCTTCGAGTAAGTGAAGGCTTTCTGTCACTCCTTAGCTTCTATTTTTGTGGAACAGGAGAAAAGAATTCATTTTCCTAAGGAACTTCAGTATGGATAATCTGAAGCAGGTGCTATAGAGTATGCCATTGGAAAAAGCAGGGAATAAGTTAAGACTCTTCTTGAGATTTCATAGAATCATAGAATTACCAAGGTTGGAAAAGACCTACAAGATCATCCAGTCCAATCATAAGAAGAGTTTACAACAATCAAACAAGGGTTTTAGAAGTGTTTATAAAAATCCTATTTTATTATATGCTTATGGAACTACATCTTATTTTTTTTATAACTTTGATTGAATCAGTATTATTCCCTCTCTCAGATAAAGTAATAACTGTAGGAGCGGAACATGAATAGGACAAATCCATAAAGAAGTCACATTCATTTGTATGCTACATAAAGGCTACTTGAACACTTTAGCTAAGAAAACACTGTGGCTAACCACTTCATGGCATTATTATTTCACTAGTTTTACCAATGTATAAGTCCAGGTTAGAAATCAAAGAGTTTTTAAGATAATCTGTAGAGGGCATACACAACTGAAGATTCAGCATGCACTGAAAACTTATTCTGAGTTTTTATCTCAATGAATTTTTCATTCCCTATATGGGGAGCAGCTGCAATTACAGCTTAGCTTGCCTATTACTTCAGATAAACAATGTTTATATTGTCTCAAAAGATAAGCGAAATCTAATTGGACAAATTTAAAACAAGCATCCATGGAATGAGGTGTCTCATGGATAAATCTATTGTTATTTCCCAGCTTTTGAGATTAACACCATTAATTTCTTGTTTTGTTTTCCCTGTAACCAAGGTATGCAGATAAAGCATTGGGAGATTATAGTTTCTAATACACACAGCAAAAGGAAGATAAAGGCTCCATAACTAAAAACCAACAGCTCAGATGGTCTTACTCCTTTACTATCTAAAATTCAATTATGATCTATTATTTATTTGTACAAGAGTAGTACCAGAGGACTGAAACACTGACCTTGATACTAAGACCCTTACATGGAAGGCACAATTCAGATACTATTAAAAGAAACTGTTTCTACCCTGTTGCTTGTATCTAACAGCTAAATGAAGCTTTTAGCTTTGTTTTCTGACCTCTGTCAAAAAGCTCAAGAACACACATTAGGCATTGCAGTTTTGCCACATTTTAAAGCCTTCAAACAAAACAATCAAAGTGAATAACACTAATTTAGCACGTCACTTACCAGTTGTTTTATATTTGTAGTCATTACTCATGCCATCTGGCATCTACTCATGAATAAATGAAAAAACCTGTTGCATTATTGATTTGATAACTGCTGACTTCTTTCTTCCTGAAATGTCCATGTCGCAGCTTTACACTTCATATTCTTTTCTATTTCATAAAGAGTCATCACTATTATTGCTAAATAAACTTCTTATGTTTTCTGACATACTGGTTTGACTCTAATACAGTGTCTACACTACCCATTAAGAGTTTAGGAAGCAGTTTGCTCTGTTTCATTAAGACCTCCTGCTGTCAAAAGCAACAACCATGCAGCTACCCCCTACTCTTGATTGCTGAACTATCACCTATAATTATTTTTTTTTATCACACTTTTGCATTTTTCCTAGCACAGGGAGGATATATAATTCACGTAACATAAAAAAAATTATTTCAATTCCTTCAGCTGGTAGAGCTGTGGAAGCAAGTATGCCACGTAGGTACTTCACTAGATGGTTTAGTGATACTCATTGGTTTCAAAACCAGCACCATCCCATACTTTCAATGTTTCTAACAGTTTCACAATGTAGTTTCAACATCAGGAATCTGAAACAACTTGTCCAGAACTGGAAACACTTAGCAATACCTTATTAACTGCTCAAAAGATGTATGCTTTATCTTAAATCTGAGGACACCATGTTTACTTTTGTGTCGGCTGTACTGAACACATTCATGTCTCCTCATTCCGTCTTAATCTCTCAGCCCTAAGCACTGGTTGAAGTTAGTACCGATACAAATCCCTGCCAACACACACCAGCTACGACAGCTTTGGTGACACCTTCAGTGAAAGAAAAGCTCATCCTTGGATACATCATTCTCAGGAATTTCACTGTGCTCTAAGATAACAGTAAAGGATTTTATTTATTTTTGCTTAAATGCCCTGCTTTTCTTCCACCATCAAATCTGTAATCAACAAATCAGTTTTCAACCAAAAAAGTTTAAGGTTTTAAATACGGAATTGTTATTTATTTTTATCAATCCAAAATGTCATTGCATCATTTGTTGAGGATACAAAGCAACTGGTTTCTGGAAGTCTGATATTTTAATTTATCATGTGTGCACACAATATACATGTACAAAGTAAACAGACCGCAGCATGGCTTTGAATACATTCTAAAGAACATTTAATTTCACTCCTTAGTAAGATTCATTATAACAAAAATAAAACTCTACTTCTCATGTTCAACCAAAATCGCTTCAGTTTCCAAAACTGAAATTTTCAACAGATTGTTGAGTTTAAAAGAAGGTCTAAATCCTAAGCCTGTGTACAGCCTGAATTGAGTAAGTCTGAATATAAAATAATTCCACCAGCTCACAGTTTTTATAACACATTTTTTCTGAAATACTTTGGCCTATTTTTAACACATATTGCTTGAACAAATGAGTTTGCAGGCAAGCTATTAACTGCAAATAGGAATGGCCACCAAGCCCCTTGGCATTTGCTTTCTTAGTTCACTGTGTGTGAAGAGAACATCTAACCACTCTGCTCAATGTTCTCAATAGTATTTCAATCCAAACAGTAGTCTGTAAGTCCTGAGAATGGGTTCTGGATGAGAAATATCTGTTTTCTTGCTGTAGTAATGTAGAGACTTCAGACTAACCCCTGAAAATAACAGCAACTTGGCTTTGGTTCTCCAAGTAGCCTTCCATCTTTCAGGCAGTTTTATGGCTCCATTTTCAACTGACCCACTAAGCTTAGTGGTGTTGCTAAAAAGTATATTTTCTCTCTACTGTAAAGCACTTTGACTGGTTTACTAATACTACTGAATTTTCAAACATCATTCAGCCGGATAGTCTAACAGGCTAGAGAAAGGAGAGCAGAAAAATCACAAAATTGCAAAGAAGAAATACAGAATTGGGAATAAATCTCACTTTTTTTAAAATGTCTTTTGTGAAACATTTGATATTTTTCTTGTACTGTGTTATTCTCTTAAGAGGTTAAAATGCTCACAGTCTTCTATGAAGTAAATTTTATCCAGTGTTGTTTAAAGCAAGTGCAGAACAAGAGTGCAATGAATATAACATGTAAAAGCAAAACTGATTGGCTGGCCTCCTGCTATTTCTCATATATGATACTAAAAGCCTAAGTGCATTTCATATTAATAGAGCATTTGACCATAAAAATTAAAGCTAATGCAGAAGACAAAAACAAGGTCAAGTCTCACAGGGGAAGCCAAAGTAAGCTTGGAAGATGCCACCAAAGAAACATGACAGATGTACAGCTGAACATTTCCAGCACTTCAATGATCTGGAATAACAGAAGTACCTGACCAGTTCAGTTCAACTCTCCTAATTTCAGTAATTCAAAAGAGTCAAGATGCTTAAGCTTGCAGTGGTGGCCTGAAATATACTCTCTTTATACTAACTACCCTGGGGGGTGAGAGGCCCTACAGAGAGATCTGGACAGGCTGGATCTCTGGGCTGAAGCCAACGGGATGAGGTTCAACAAGACCAAGTGCCGGGTCCTGCACTTTGGCCGCAACAACCCCAGGCAATGCTACAAGCTTGGGGCAGAGTGGCTGGAAGGTTGTGTGGAGGAAACAGACCTGGGGGTATTGGTCAATGCTGGGCTGAACATGAGCCAGCAGTGTGCCCAGGTGGCCAAGAAGGCCAATGGCATCCTGGCTTGGATCAGAAATAGTGTTGCCAGTAGGAGTAGGGAAGTCACTCTCCCTGTGTACTCAGCCCTGGTGAGGCCCCACCTCAAGTACTGTGTCTAGTTTTGGGCCCCTCACTGCAAGAAAGACATTGAGGCCCTGGAGCGTGTTCAGAGGAGGGCAACGAAGCTGGTGAGGGGTCTGGAGCACAGGCCTTATGAGGAGTGGCTGAGGAAGCTGGGATGGTTCAGTCTGGAGAAGAGGAGGCGCAGGGGGGACCTTATCGCTCTCTATAACTACCTGAAGGGAGGCTGTAGTGAGCTGGGGGTCAGCCTCTTCTCTCTTGTAACTAGTGACAGGACGAGGGGGAATGGCTTCAAGTTGCGCCGGGAGAGATTTAGGCTAGACAATTACGAAGTACTACTTTTCTGAAAGAGTGGTCAGGCGCTGGAATGGGCTGCCCAGGGAGGTGGTTGAGTCACCGTCCCTGGAGGTGTTCAAGAAACATTTAGGTATAGCGTTGAGAGACATGGTTTAGTGGGGTTATTGGTGGTAGATGGATGGTTGGACTGGATGATCTTGAAGGTCTTTTCCACCCTAGCTAATTCTATGATTCTATGATTCTAACTCATTAAACATACTTTCCAGGAGTTAAATCACTTCTAGAAGCCATTCATGTTCTTACCTTTGAAGACCAGAAAATTATTCGCTTCAGGGGTCATTATATTTTTCAACCATTTATATCATAAGAATTCTCTTGATGACAACAACAAAAGCCATTCAGAAAGCAAAACACTCTCCCCATCACCAGACAGCAAACTCTCCCCCAACATGGCTGAAAATGCTCCATAAAACCAAGAGAAAACAAACAGAACAAAAATATCCCACAGCCCTGTAAATCCACCAAAAATCAAAAAATAATCCACCCACCAAAGGATATATATCTGTTTGTTTTGGTTTTTGTTTGCTTGGGTTCTTTTAATCTCAAGTAACTACATTTTAATCTCTGGAGGGTACACCAACCCAGTAAATGTTCTTAAGAACTAGGAAACACTACTGAAATTAAACAAGATATTTGGCAAGATGACTAAGCCCTAAGTAGAAAAGAGGAAACATGTTGGAAGAAAAAAGAAAACAGTTTATCTATATCATACCTCTCATCCCAAGTCAGATTTAATTCTTACTGATATATAAATACATTTCTAGAAAGATGTTTTGCAGAATCACAAAAACCACCTGTCATCCTCTATTGCCTCTGACACAAGCTTGAAGAAAGAAGCCTACTATGACAACAGCATAGGAGAAGAAAAGCAGAAATAATTGTTTTGTATTAAGCGACACCATGATAAATACATATTAATGTTCTGAAGAGTCATTCTACTTGGCTCTTTGGTGGTGAAATTAAATGCTGTGATGTTTTCAGTCATATTCATCTGCTACTCCTAAAGGTGATGTGACTGCCAGTATGCACAGCACTGGACAGCAGCAGGTGAGAGGCAGTAAGATGCAGGAAGGTACCACAACTACTGAGACAGGCACATGCTTACAATTAAACTATAGTATAAATAAATTCCAATATATACTCATGTGAGAACAGATCTACAAACTGCCTCAAGCAGTTTCAGATGGAACTTTTAAGTTTAATACATCCTGCTATCTTTTTAAGTGATTGCCTGATTCTCAGATAATATTTGAATTACTCCTTAAGCACACTTAGTGCAAAGAATTCCATTTTTGCACGATGCCTGCCCACCCCCTAAGCTTTTAGTAGCTGTAATTGTTTTTTGAGGAATTACAGATGCACAGTTCACGATTCCTACACAATAGCATGAACCGATCCAGCATCTAACAAAATCTGGAGTGCAAACATTTGTGGAAAACCCTCTGATTTGATCTCAGATACAATATATCAAGTTACATAAGATTGTATAAATAGTTTGTAACACATTCTGTAATTCTGCAACTGTGGTTCTCAAGATATCGTCCACATTAAGAGCAGAAAAATGCAGTTTTTTGTATCAATAGCAGTCCCTCTCCAGAGACACAAGAGCTTTATGTTTTCAGGTGATATCTGATCATTTTTTGGCAATTTTTTTTTAACACAATTCCTCACTTTGAATATCTTACTATACTGCTTCTTTGACAGTAACTAGACTACATCATACTCTAGGACAAGAGGAAATGGTTTCAAACTAAAAGAGATTTAGATTGGATGTAAGAAGTTTTTTACAATAAGGATGGTGAGGCACTCGCACAGGTTGCCCAGAGTGGTGGTGGATGCCTCATCCTTGGAGACATTCAAGGTCAGGCTGGACAGGGCACTGAGCAACCTGGTCAAGCTGTTGGTGTCCACGTTCATAGCAGGGAGTTGGACCAGATGACCTTTAAGGGTCCCTCACAACTCAAATAGTACTGTGATTCTATGATCATAGAAATTTGAGATGCAAGTCCTGTTATTTATCCAAGATCAATAGATGAGAAAAGGAAGGGCTTCCCATTGCCAGAATCCACAAAAATGGTCCAGCAAGACATTTTCCTCTTTAACAAGTCCTTTCCATAGCCCTTGTCATTCGTTCCTATCTATCCCCATCCAAAGTTGTTGAGATTGCTTTGTTGCAAGGTGGCTGTGCACAGATGAACCACTCTGTGGAGTGACAGAATAAGACCATATACTCATTACACTTGAATGTTTCATTACAAACCTTTCAAAGGACAAGTAATAGGATGGAAGAGAAAAATGATAACTCTATTCTGAAATACTGCTTTCTTCACATGCTAGGACTGCACCAAACATCATTGTGTTCTTGGAATATAACTCCCTGTCATGTTAGAAGCTTTTAGCCAGCTGAGTTACAGATATTCCCTGCGGTATCAGAGTACTCCAATATAGCAGGACAACGACGACGATACATCCAGATGAGAAGCATATCTAACTCAAATTAAAGGTTAAAAAAAATCAAGAAAACTTATTTTCCCTTTAGAATAAATCTAAGGTATAATTTAAGGTGCATCTGAGATCTTCCATCAAAAAAACCCACCTCATTTTAAAAATAAACTATTTTATCCGAGTTGAACATGATATGACCAGGATAAAAACATCTGTCTGGTTTTCCTTTATCCATAGGTTGTTTTGTACACTTTCTGTACTCAAACCCTTCAACTCTGCAACAACAGTTTGCTAGCAATCATGTATGAACAGGAAAATATTGAAAAAGCAAACTACTTCAACAAAATCGAAGTGATGCTACCCTCTACCATCCAATGGTATAAAGAGTTTGCAAATACTAAGGTATAACCTCATCATTACATCCTGGAAGCATTTTTCCAGACAAGAATTTAATTCCCCAACAGTATTTCCTATTTGGGTTTGAAAAATACAAATACAGACATATATATAAACAAAGACACTCTCAAGTAAACTTAACTTAGAATGGGGATAGTTGGCCTTTCCCTATCATTGATTCGCAGTCCACAGAAAGTTATAAGGAGCACTGGATAAGCCCCAAGAAATCACAAGAGCACTCTACTCCTAGAAAAGCTGGTGAGCAACTACAAAGAAACAAACGTTACAATAGGAATAATTTAGTATTTTGCACAACTTAAAAGGAGTACCTATGATACCTGAACTTGAATTCTTCAGAATACAACTGACAAAGATTGTTAGCCCTTAAGTAAAAAAAAAAAAAAAAAAAAAAAAAGTCCTCTATTTGGTCCAAAAGAAATCCATACAGTGCAGACTGGATAAAATTCTGACACTAAACTGGGTCTTATTTATAAAGATTGAAAACAGTACTTCCCTTGCTGAATACTGCTTAGATCAGAAACAACATATAACATCACAGAGTAAAATGCTATAGCACATGAATAAAGAGATACAATCTCCTGAAATATCAGAAAACCAATTTTCTTCTCTTTCCTTTAAATGTCTGTCTTTAAAGAAAATCTTAAATCATTCAGTCTGCAAGCGTTTTGTCCAGACAACTTGTGGTGTGGACTGACGCCAGCTAGCAGCCACGCACACACACAGCCCTCAGAGTGAACAGGGAAAGCTGAAGTGACAAACCCATGGCTCAAGATTAAGGCAGTTTAATAGGTCAAGGAAAGAAGAAGAAAACAGAAACAAATAAATAGATTGATGGAAAGTGAAACAAAGGCAAGCAATGCACTGACTGCCTTCCACCAGCAGATCCATGCCCAGTTCCCAAGCAACAGCTGCCTTGGAAGACAGTCAGCCTCCACTTACAGTACCCCACTGTCATTGCTGAGCACAATGCACATGTGAGTGATGATAGAGTGGACTGACACCAGCACACACTATACATAATGGAATATCTCAGCCCATTCAGGTTAGTAGCCCTGGTTGTGTCCCTTTCCTGCCTCCTGCACAACCCTAACATAATTGCTGCTCTGAGGCAGAGTGGTAAACTTCACCTTGGCACTCTGCAAGTACTGCTCTACAAGAATGAAAACATCAGTGGGCTATCAGCACTGTTTCAGCAGCAAAAACAGGTGAGCTAAAGGAACAAGCTGCCCAGGAAGGTGGTGGAGTCACTGCCCCTGGAGATGTTCAAGAACTATGGCAACATGGCACCAAGGGACATGGTTAGTGGGCATGGTGGGGATGGGCTGGCACTGGACTTGATGATCCTAGCGGTCTTTTCCAATCTTAGTGATTCTATAGCACCATATGAACTCATCTCACTG
The DNA here is from genome assembly GCF_002078875.1 of Numida meleagris. Taxonomy (NCBI): domain Eukaryota; kingdom Metazoa; phylum Chordata; class Aves; order Galliformes; family Numididae; genus Numida; species Numida meleagris. Next base: position 4,718,786 of record NC_034414.1, on the reverse strand, counting down.
AACAGAGAAAGTTAACTCCATTCCCACCCATACCAAGCAGAGCTTGCCCATAAATGCACACAATGGCAACTTTTATTTTTACTGGAGTGTTTCTGAAACTCTGAAGAAATAAGAGGAAAGTAGTAAATGCTAAAAGAACATGAGAGATTCTCAGAAGGATTCTTCAAATGCTTAATGCTCGTCATCACTAGCATTTTTTAATGCAGATGTTTTTAAACATAAAATATTTCCCCTTTAAAGAGAATACTACAAACTAAAGAACAACTTGCAGGTTCTCGCAATAACACAGAGAAGAAAATGTTCATGAATAAGAAAACATCCCAAGATAAATAGAGCCTCATAAATACAGGAAGAACCAAAAATTCACCTATGGCAAAAGACTTAAGAAGGGTCTTCTCATAAAGAAAAAGAACTTGGAGATACAGACTTCCTACAAAATCAAATGAGCTGCATTCATTCAGTGTTGAACAAGTATACTGTCATTGCTCCTTCCAAGATAAAACTTTAGTTATGTGAGCCACAGCCTGAACAACTCTAAAACAAATACTTTCCTTCTATAATTATAAAGTTACAAGTTGTCTGCCTACTAATAGTCACCTCTTCCATTGACATTTACTCATCCATAACTGTGACTCTTTAAACCATTCCTACATACATGCACCATATACATCTCCAAACAACATTCATCTGATGTGAAAAACAGTGTTATTATTAGACATCACTACTACACAACTACCAGCATCTCGCTGGGGTATTACAGAATCCCATCAACATTCACATCACGATTATATCAATCGCAACTGGAAACGCCTATAACTACTCATGAGATTTTTTCAGCTATTAGTCTGTTCCTACCTGAAAAGGTGATTTTATGATTATTCTTTATTAATAAAGTTAGTTGACTCTGTTGCATACCTATATACGCTCTAAATTTTGCAACATAAAATTCGTACAATGTTACTTAATGTTGTTGACATACATAAATGAAAGAATCCATGCTGCAATTTTAAGTATCAGAAATTGTGGGAAGTAAAATACAACAAAGCTATTTTCCTGCCCTCCTTCGTTAGTCCTTTCCATGAACTAGAGAACTCTCCATCCTATTTCAGGTCTCTTGGGACACTCAGCAAGGCACACTCCCATGACAGTAACCTACCATCCTGTCCAGAGCCTCCACAGCACTCCAATCACCTCTCACATTTCCTATGTTGAGCATGCTCTTTGGAATGACAGCTTCTGGCTTCGGGGATTGTAGGAAAACACTTGGACACAGGGTCACCCCGACAGTCGGCAAAGGGAAAAGACAAACCCCCGCCCGCCCGCGTGGGAAGCAGCAACTCAGTGTGAGTTCAAATAGCTTCATTTTATTAGGGCAGCAGCCCTCTCTTATATAGCACACTTGTTTACAAGACAGGTGCCCCACACATATCAAAACAAGATAGGTGTCCCACAAACATCAAAGTGTCTCACAAGAAAGTGTCTCACAACGATATCATTTCCCAGGCTATTTTAGAGCACAGCACCTACTGTTAATTAAAGCACTACAAGCAGTAAATTCCACACATACACAGCTTACTTCTTATCTAAGGTCATACCGTAAATCTTTGAGAAAAGTCAGCTACGCGCTACCAGGCATGTAATGTTTCCCAACAGGGGATCTCAGCAGAAAATCTTTTCTTCCTGTCTTCCAGGACTTGCAAACTTAAATCAGCCGGGAGGAGCCAGCTTGTACTTTGCCTTCACAAGATACCATGGTATCATGTCCCACTCTCCAGTACGAAGCTGGAAACATTTGCTCCAGGCCAGCTCTTCAGCAAGAAACACTCCTGAGCCTTCCCATTCAAAACCGAACAGCTCCAAAGAAATGTTTTCGAATGTAAATCTGTCCACAAAGTGGTGTTGATTGTATCGCGTTCATTTGAGACAATGCATTCCTTACCAGCCTCAGACAAGCTGAAAGCCTCAGAAATAAACGGATATAGCAGAAACAAAGGTAGTCAGGCCCAATTTCTTTTTTTTGAACGCACTGATATAGGCTGGTTTAGCAATAGGGATCAGCATATTAGTTTAAGGACCAATATACTAGTTTAGCAAAAGGAATCAGTGAGTGTTCATTCTAAAACTTTTCACTTCAGCTTTGGTGTGTCAACAACTTCATTTTTCTCAAGGATCCTGCTTTCACAAAAACACTGGAGTCACAACAGACTTCTTTTGTCTTTACACTCACCAGGTGCAATAACTTTTCCTTGGATTTCACATATATTGTTTTGGGTTATAGTGCATCAAGATAGAAAGTCATTCATTATGGCATAACAAGCAATAGAAATTTGCCAAATTGGGGAAAAGCAGCTCAAGGTCAGCCAAAAGTCCCTGTGATGAAGCTGAAGGAGAAATAAAGGGGAGGAAGCAGGTGGTACTACGACCACCTTAGATGCAATCACACCTGCCCAGAAGGACATTAGCAAATATGAGTTCTTGGAAAAGAAGGAATATGTACAGCCATGTACTGCATATGTGTGTCTTAACTATTTAAATGTAGAACTTGAACTCTGAGAGTGTGTTGCTTGATTTATCGAGTCACCCAGTACATATCATGAGGAATAAAGCAATGCTGCTTTTCTACCACATTGGGGTTAGAGAGTTTTCTTCCCAGATTTTGGATGACAGCACCTTGGCCACTCCACTTTTCTCCAAGCAGTAAATGCACGATTCAGACATGAAAAGGCCAGTCATGTTAAGGCCCCTTTCCTTCTGTCCACATTAGAGCAACTCTTATTCTTCAGATTTTGGGTGCAAATGCACATGCAGAAAACATTTTCCAGTCACTTCTTCTGTCTATTTATTCAAATGTGAATTTTGTTTTCCGCGAGTATTAGTTCTAGCTAGGACAGTTCTACAAAATAATTACTCAAAACCAGTTATATTGAAAGGTCGTCATCAAGAATTATGACCAAGGTAAATTAATTGTCAAGTCAAATAATTATTTTTCTGTTTTTATGGGTTGTGTTCTTCCATAAAAAAATACAACAGGAAGTAAAATAACATTGCAAAGTCCTTTACCTCTTCTTACTGACATTAAGGAGGAGTACTGTTGTTTGATATATTTCAAGTGCCAGTCCAGTGCTCCTACCAAGAGCTGAAATCAGGTTACATCCTGCTTCCACTGTTCCCCAAGACATATAAATCTTGTACAGAAAGGTACAAGGCCAAATCAGTCTCACTGACATGATTTGGACACTTCTGGTCACAATATATGTGGCTTTGCAATTGCAGTTAGGAAAAAGTCCTCTCAAATGCTTCAGCTGTCAGCAGAAGGGGCTGCAGAGAATACTGCACTGAAAGAAAAAAAATACTGCTGTCACTTCCTTAACTGTACTAAAGCTGTTACATGCAACTAAATTCACCAAGAGCAGACACAGAAGACTTTGCTTATGATGCAAACAGAAAGTGTCTTGTGGCGTCATTTATCACTCACTAATCTTCCTTGAAGATGGTGTTTTCCAGTAGATAAAACCAAGCAAATTGGTATGGGGTCATTTAAGGCCACACTTGAATGGAAAACAACAAAAGTGATTCACACAGTTTTTTCAATAGTGACTATATATTTCTACTGAGAGAGCATAACTCCTTGGTCTAATGGCATTTTAGTAAAGAAAATACAAATTCATTTTCCTTAAAGTTTTTGGTTTTTTTTCCTGTCAAATTTAACTACAGCTTTGAATTACATCTGGAAAGAAAAAGACAAAAAATAGCTTTGATGTGACATTAGGAAATAACAAGGAAGAAATGACTCATATTTAGTCAGTCCTTTATTTCCATTGGATGGTCACCTAAGTTGTAATTTACAGGAAAAGGAATTACTTCACTAATTTGAACAAAATCTTCCAATTACATGCATTGCACATTGTAAATGCAAAGCTACCGTCAATGATCGTTAACCATACACCATATTCACAACCCACAGGCTCCTGATTAACGCTGAAAACAGAGAAAGCAGGTCTGGACCACTCTATTCTGCATGAAGGCAGCCTGAAAATTCACAGTAGCCAAAGTATTTTGCTTTTGTCACTCAATTTTTCCATTTACTTTTAGTAGTAGAAGCTGTTTAATTGGGCATTATTGCATATGCAGTAATTGAACTTGAAAGCATCTTTCTGACTACTGGCTATTTTATTGGGATTTATTTGCATTAAAATCAATGAGGTGAGTGGGTGGTTTAAAAACCGTTGAATTCCTGACATTAAAAAGCAGATTCTTCCATGATGAATTCACTTAAAAAGGCCTACCCTGTTCTCATTACTGCATGAATTCTGGGCAGGTTAAACGCGCAGTGCAAATACTAGCTTGACAGGTTTGTGTGTGTATTTTTTCAGCTTGATATCTGTAACAATATCACTGGCCTAAATCTATACCATTAATGAAAAATTTTACTGTCTGTATGCACAGATGTGATTATTGCATCTGTAGGCTTTGCTAGCATGTTGTCATTTGGTTTCACCATCTTTGAAACAATCACTAGTCATATAATAGGTATTTCTAACTTAAAATTATTGTGATTTTTTCATAGCTTTATAAAGTGTTTGCAACCAAACTACAACATGGTAGAGGTTATACATATAAAAAACTAAAATGAATTTTCTATTTTCACTATAGGCAGAAATAAGCTACATTATAAAGGCTAATCTATGGGACCATCAACCATCTGGCTTACTTTCCAAGTATGTAATTAAAGCCAACACCATTCTAAAGGAAAACTTTACAAATGTGTTTCATGTATATCTACAGCATATGGAATTACATATGATGTAAGATTTCTTGATCTCTATAAATGCAGAATTAACACCAGTTTCCAGAGTTTTAAACAAAGACTTAATGAATTAAAAGATACAGAGAAAGAAAGGTACTTCCCATCACAGTTTTACTGTCAGAACAGAGCAGTCAGATTTGCCCGCAGTCATAGACAAATTCTCTTAACAAGGAAATGTTAAATCCCATTGGCATTTTCCGTAGAAGATAGCCCTGATTACTACATCACAGATCACTACATGCTACAAACAGAATAGAAAAACAAGCAAAAAAAATTCTCAACTGAAGAAAGCTATTTCTCAATAAAACAAGTAAAAGTAAACCTCTATTTACATTTTTGCAGATTTGGTCTCTGAGTGCTTGGAAACTATATAACTGGTAGCCAAAATACAACATTAGACTTCAAAGAACTACTGTTTTTCTTGGTGTGGAAAACATCTCTTAAGCTGGATATAACAGGAGACAGTGAGGGTCTCTACAGACCTTTGAGCTAAGTGACTCTTGTTTATACTAACTCAAGATAAAAGTACTGCAGGCAAGCTGAATTATAAGACCTGCTATACCTTCTTTTTGAGACAGTAGAATGATACGATGAATTATATATGCTCACATTTGGAAAGTAACCTCATCTCCCACATCAAGCGTTAGGTAGGCTGATGGAACCTCTGAACATCATTTGCACTCTACTGTACAGGCTGCTTGAACTCCAGATAGCAATAATGGTCAGTTATTTTTTCCCCACTGGGAGTGGATGCAAGTATTCTTCAGTTTTCAACTCTATAACTATAATACAATAGCAAAGGGAATTAGATACTCTAATTTCATTGTCTGAAATGTAACTTGATGGCACAATAAAACTGAAATCTTGTTTCGTCTTCAATAAAATTGAAAACAAGAATTTACGTTGTAATTATTCACCTGTTCTCTGGAGGAATTCATCCACTAACAGTTTACAGATAGTTCTTGATGGCATGAACAAATACTGATTTCAGTAAAGCAATGGCACTGTTTCATTCCTGGTTTCAAGCAGTAACAATGTACAGTACACAATACATAAAAACTAAGCATTACTTTTTAAGTGCCTTTTCATCATTTTTGCCACATCTACTTATGCATCTATGAGGACTTACATATGCCTGAGTTCCTCTAGAAATAAACCTGTCAAATTCAAAACATTACTAGTTACTACTGTTTCAAAGTTTTCCCTCTCAGTTTACCTTTTTTTTTCCCTTAGAAAGTACTGTGATCATTGTGATCGAGCAAACATACAACAGAAAGAAAGAAACAATGAAGCCTCAAAAGTTGTACCAACATCAAAGATAACAATACCACAATCTTTATGATAACAACATAAGCTTCACCAGAGGGCCTATAAAGAGAATGAAAGGAGGCATAAAATAGAAACATCTTAGCTTAAACTAGGACAGCTATGTTCAATACAGGTTCAGGTCTCAATTCCTCCTACGTCTAATTAGCTTCTACTTCTCCATTGGATAGCTGCTTAAGAAATCTCCCCACAGAAATTTTCATATATTTTCTACTAAAAAATATCTGAAAGAATTCATGAAAGTACACAAAAGATGCACCTCCTTTATTTAATGAAATATTCAATTTTTAATAGCCAGGTGCACTGACTTGAGAAGGGTAGATTTTCTTAATAGCTTCACAAAATCTTACAGAACTATGATTTTGAACTTGAAACCTCTAAGAAAATTTTGAGATAATCTAAGTAGCAGCTAATACATTACCAACCTGTACAAATACACCAGCTAAATAGTAATTAGTCTGAAAGACGCACTTTTAGCTGTATCATTTTCCATACAGCATCCTCCAACAAATACTGACTCACCTGCTGCAAAAGCATTCTGAGAAGGATTGCATCTACAATAAAACTAATACCTTCAATTATGATGCAGGCTTTCATGACCAAGTGCAGCAGCTGTTTTGTCGGTGGGATTCTAACTGTGCCAGATTTGGGGTGGAGTTGAACTCTATCTGCAAGTGAAGTGGGTTTTGTTTTGGGCAGGGGTATAATACTGAGAAACACAGTAGGCAGGCAAGCACACACTGAATATCTTTAAGGTGGCAAATGACCCATTCTCTGTAGCATCTCACCCATGCAGGCATTACTTGACGGTACTGCCAAATATTTGAATTCTTTTTGGGGAAGTTGTTACTCCACAATATTTACCATAGGTTTGGCCCAAAGTCCACTTAAAATTGCTTCTCAGACAATTTCTGCAGATCATATCTTCCTTATGTTTTTCCTCAGAAGATTTTTTTTTTCCTCCTGTTGCGTCTGCTTTTCTTCTCTCCTCTCCCAAAGAAAGGGCTTTTCTGCTTCTAAGCAGTGTGACTTTTTTATGTCTTACTCTCTTTAAGTCCCATTCTTTTTGCTCATTATCCTCCAAGCATAGCTCTAATGAAACTGTTCAGATTCTTCTGTCAACATTTACTGAAAAGCATTTAGAAAGCTTGTTTCCTCAGGCCAGTGGAATAGTCCAAGAGGAAAAAAATCATTTTTATCAGCATTTGACACTCAGGATTTTGGGGATAAAGGCCCATCTTACCCATTGCACATTCTGCTCGCTCAAAGCCTCTCCCTCTTGCTCTCTTCCTAAAAGTATCTTTAAAGGAGAAAACAGCTTTATAACACTAAATATCACGAAAATAACAGTGATTCTGATGCAGAAAAACTTGAGACCATCTGCCAAGATGCAGTGCACTGGAAAACAAGTGCATGGGAACCTGATGCAAATCTCTCAGTTACAGCTGGGTGACCATGATCCTGTGCTAAAAGTCACAGAGACAATGCTCCACAGCAAAGACAGGTATTCTTCTGATCTATATTTCAATACTAGTATATGTGTTGTATTAGGCATTAGAGGGGACTCAGTGTGTGATGTGGAAGGCCCCTCCCCAAGGCGCTTGTTATTGGTTGACCTAGAGATGAACTCATGTCGTCAGAAGGAGAGGTGGCACCCTGCACCCAGAATTAGGAAGTGCATGATCAACTCCATATATGGTGTGCTAGGGTGTGTGGACAGCGCGTGATGTCAGGTAACAGATAAGCAAGAATTAGGTAGTAGATAAGAGACACTATATAGTTCTGAAACTCCTAACAATAAACGCCATTTTGCCTTTTGCTGTATCATCATATTGGTGTCTGTGTCGCAATGGTCCTAGTGAGAGTAGCTCGTTAGCACGCATGTAGATTTAATAGGTAGTAAGGTAACATATATGAAAGGAGGAAAACGGCTCTTCAGCCATTCTATCTGAAAATGAGAAGATTTCCATAGTCATTCATTGCCAGAATTACAGAAACGTATGCTTATGATTGCATGTTTCAGTTCTTTCTCTACCTTATTTCTGCAACCCTTTCCTTCAGTTTTAATCTCAAAGGTAACTCCAGTACTATAGTTCAGTCTATTACAAGCCCCATCTTCCCAGATCTCTGTTTCTGTCGAGCAATGTTAGTCTTCATCCTTCACTACTTATTAGTTCCTCCAGAAGCCCTACTGCACTTTCTCTGTTACCTGTTGGAAACAGTAATTCCACTGCAGGATGACAGCTGCATTTCTACAAGTTCAGTTTTCAGCAGTGACTCCTTCTCCAGGCAGCAGCTGAGCAAATCTTTCACACCCACTTGTCAGAACCTCCGAATGCACAGGCCCCAGACACACTGCTTCTCTTCAGAGCCCCACAAACCATTTAGCTGAAGATACAGGAGAGCAACGAACAGGACAAAGTCCTTTGCAGTCCCAGCATTTCAGCTGTGCCTCATTTACCAAGTTCCACAACAAGCCATACTTCATTAAAATCCATAGTTATAGTCTATTTCAGCAACTAAAACATTTATGGTTTATGTCAGAATGTATCAGTCATCTGGTGAAACCTTGAGAATATTTCCTGACACTAATATTTTATATACAATGTCAGTGAATATCATAGCACTAAGGGAAATAAATGGGATTCAAGCTCAGTTAATGGGATTTCTCATTCCATTACCAACCTTCTCTTTTCTCAGTTTCAACTCATTTTCTGTCCCTGTTCCTTTCATCTTGTAATGAAAGGTGGAACAGATATTTTGAACTCAGTTCCCTGGATATATAGTAGTGTTACAATACAATTCTTTCCCAAAACTTCCCAAATCCCGTGGACTTGAAACATACAACATAGTAGTTCCTAGCCCTTACCAGGAATAATTCTGACAATCTAACCATTTTTGTAGATTTATCAAGAATTTAAACCCCTTAATTAAAGCGTGTAAAAGCAAAAGGAAAGCATCATCCACAAAAATAAACTCAGTTACTACAGTCTACCTAAACTAAGAGTCCCCTCTTAAGTAACATTAATTTCCTCTGTTAGTGAAACACAGAGAGTGACAGGAGAGAGATGTATTAAACAGCTTTATACACCACATAAACACATGATTTTCTCTTATCCATCACCATGTCTTCTGCTCACACAGAAGAAATGAGAAGGATTTTGGAAGGAGCTCTGCAGGTGAATAAGAAAGTAGGCACTGGATTGCTCAGCATCATACAAAGGAAAAACAGGCTGAAACAGCTTAAAACTGCAAAAAGGATGTAACATGTTCCCATACGAAGAGTTTGGAGGGGGCCCTGTTTTGTATAATGCAATTTTCCCAAAGGGGCTAGCTTAGTTTTGGAAACAAGTCATCATCTAATGTAGTTTCTCTTTTTTGTGTGTGTTCAACAGGAGCTGCTATAAACAGCTCAGCATAACAATTCAGTCTTAAAGACCGATTTGGAACAAAACATAGTAAGTGCTCATTGAGCTGGCAAAGATATAATGCGCACAATTAAAAGATGTCCCCATTTGGTGCATGGCCAGATCCATAGCAGACATAAAGCTGCAGATGCAAATTGATGATCTGAGCTGGTTCCATCTGAAACACAGCACTGCATTTCTTCTTCATATGTTGGAAGGGAATACCATGATTTTCACACTGCTGTGTAGTTGCTGATCTCAGAGAGAGGCTCTTAAATGAGAGTATTGTTTTCTTTTTTTGTGGTATAGATCCAGCCACAATTACAACACCAGAATAGGCAGATTCTATTTCAAACAGAGCCATCCTTCAGCCACAATGGACTGCTCTTCCTGTCAGTGTGCAGTGTCCAATTACTTACAGATACACAGTTTATTCTTTTGAGCTCCCTATTGAATTCTCAGATAAATTGAAGTGCAGCTTATATGATGCCTGTATTCTTCACTTTTGCAGATCAGGAGGCACATTGTCCCAGCACTCATCAAATTACCACCCACTGAGCACACACCCTCTCAACCATCAGTTTCACTACTCACGTTATGCAGAGAAAATATCCCATGAAACACACTCGATAGCAAAAATTAAGAAAAGCAAAGGAAGGCCATTTTTATGGCAAAAAAACGGCTTAAAATATCCAAATGACAAACTAGAACAGTTATAATGTATCTGGAACACTGTAGATTTGATAAATATTTCACAATTGCTACAGTACATAATCCATTCACTACCCATGAGGGACAAACACTTCAAACTGTCATATATGTCCTTCAAAAAATAAAAACAAGGCCTACAAGCTCAAAAGCAGAATGCTTCCTTTCTCATGGAATTAGATGGCTCTCAGAAAGACAAAAAGAAGTTAAGTTAGATTGCTTAGCACATCCAAGAGCTGTTGGGTGTTTGGCAACAGGATGCCATGAAGTCGGGACAGTTAGAACATGGGGTTAGTATCTGCCATTTTTGTTCATATATAAGTTATAGAACAACTAAAGAGCAGTATCCACACACGTGGCTACGACATACCAAAAGTAAAAAAAGAATAAAGCTGAAAAGCTGGCTCTCATAACTCAAGTGACAGTCACTCCGACCTTTCCAAAATTAAGTAAACAAGACATGAAATTTTTCTGTAGGTCCTGAACCAAGGGAATTCTACATCTAAAACCTGACTGCTGCTGATTCAGTCTTTGCTAAACCAGTTACCAATTTCTTATCCTCTTTCCTAATATAGATGCTGCAATGATCCCATGTTGTCATGGTGATATAGTGAATTCTGTGGATGGGACAATGACTCCAATGGTGCTAAATGGGTCTTTCTTCTTAGCCGTTACTGAAAGTGATCAAATAATTGATTTAAAGCTACAGTCTGTTTCCAGCTTTACTCCAGTGGAACCCTGCCAAGCCATTCAGTATTCCCAAGGACTACATGTCACCTGAACATGGCAAACGTGCATGAAGACTGCAAAACTATTGGTACCCATATAAAGCTAAAATATTTTGCAGCCCATGGTCTTGTCTCATTGGGATAGAAACAATTATGAATCTGTAGCTATTTCTTATCATGGAGAAACTTCTTGACAGTTTGAAAGCAGGTATCAAAACCCTTATTATACATATATATAATATACATATTATAAGAGGTGCTGTACGTGCTTGGAATGGTTTCTGTATGTAAAGGATGTGTTTTACTCAGAATCACAGAAATAGTAATTCAAGGAAAAACAGGAAAAGAACTACTGCAGTGTGAGGGTCTATAAATGGATTCACTTAAGGCTGAAAATGTGCTTCTTCTGAAATCAATTTCATCCAAGTATCACAAAGGAACAGGTCTATCCATGCGAACACTATGGTTTTAGGAACATAGCCTGAAGTTTTCAAGTACCAAAGTAATCATTAAGCAAAGATGAAGGACAAAGTAGATTTTTTTTAAGATTCTGATAATTACTAACAACAGTTTTTCAATTTTTTTGCAAAGCAGCATACTCAGAAAAGTAAGAATTATCTTGTACACAAGAACTAATTTTACTATCTTTCTGTAACTTAAGGGAGACACTGGAGAGGGAGATATTTCCTGAAAGCCATTAACAGATGAAGCTTTCAGAACACATTTCTAACCAAACAGTATCTTAGTAATCACTTCATGTTTAGAAGATTCTTTCTTTTCATTTTTTCGAAGTATGAAATCCTTTACACACAAACACATACACTATGCATATTAATGCATTTTCCCTTAAGCAAAATATCATCTTACAATCAAAAACACAGACTAATGAAATTGTATCCAGTTTTGAAGCTTCTAGTTGACTTTTATCAATACCCACTGTGATGTTTCAGCATCTGCATCAATCACGGGATTTTCCCACAGCCGCTCTTTTTCGTTGAATTAAGAATGTAAGAATTCTCTATCCTCATTAGCATGGTGTAAATAATGATAGTTAAGAAGATACTTACACACTGTGCTATCTGAAGAGCAGTGAAAGATACACTTGTCATCACTGATGAAGATTAAAGTGTACAGAACAGAATCTCCTTCCCTCTACCTTCCAAATTTTCTCAGACATCTGTATGTCATGCACATCTTACACATACAGCTATCTTAACTTTTGTATAGAAAAAGTAGCACTAGGATGTAGTTGGTCTCTAGTAAGATATAGGTAAAGAGCTCTCCAAGATCATATAAATACTTATAAAATTAAATAACTAAATTAGTTGTTCATCACTTAATGCTCCTTTTTATCTAATTCCTATAAAGAGATACTAAAAACAAACTGCTCTCCCACCACTACTCCTCTGATCTCATCCTATTAGGTGCCAGAATGGCTATTGTGATTTCCCACTGAAGATTTCATATAGTGAAACATTCTTATGCTTTCCTTGTGAGTCAGGCGGTTGGGGGAAGTTTCTGGGTATGTGTGTTAGATTCCAGTTTAGTCACCAAGTTGCTTTTTTTTTTTTTTTCCTGAAAACGAATGTATTTATTTCACCATGTTTGTCTTCACAAATGTTCAGAACAAAGATTTTGGTACCTGTCTGAACATTGTTATACAGAAATGGCCCAGGATACATTAAGAATCATTTCCTTCACTAGAACTTGGAAAATTTTAAGGCAGATGAAATGATTTCGCACAAGATTTTTTCACCATCCTCTGGTAGCAACCATTCTTGTCAACTTCCCATTATTCCATAGGATTTATCTAGTCAGACAGAAATTTCAGGTTCCTATAATAATTGCATGCTGCTGAGAAAGGCTTTACACTACATATAAAAGCATCATTTCAACAAGTGATATAATCATCAAGTTTAAGAAGTAAAGGAAACATACAATGTCCTTACAGCAAGGAGCCAGTGTGTTTTAGTTACAACATTCTGACCCTGGCTGCAGGGTCAACTAACGTACACTGTCTATTTGATGCAGAGAGCTTAAGTCTTTCAGATTACATGTCTTAAGTCAGTGCTGCAGAATTCATCACAGATAGAAGTATCCTATATTCCTTAAGGACTCACTTCAGGTATACGCATGATCTTGTATTTCTTCTCAGCTATTTCAGAAACTATTTACATTTTGACTGTCTTTGGAACATATGAAAGGGGCAATACCAAATGGTATTAATATGAAGCAGATAAAAATAAATTGCTGTAAAACCTGAACAGCGAAATCAGTTTTAAGGAATTATTAATCAGTTCTTCAAGTAGACAGAAAAACACTCTTCCCTTGAGACAAAAGTGCTCCAGCTAAGTAGAAGTTAGGGAAGGCACTAGAACATTTGAGGCAGAAGTAAAGAGGAAGGTATGAGTTAAAGATAAGGAATTAAACGTCTGCTTTTGTAAGCTGTTGAGCCAGAGCAACATCTGTGTGCACTGAACAGCAAACAGTTGTTTTCCAAGTAAACAGGAGCAACCATTTCCATTGGTTCCTCCTCTGGTTGGTTCATTCCACGCCATTTTCACACATTTTTCTTTTCTCATCTGCATTTCGGTCAAGTCTCACTTTCTTTTTCTCGCTTGCTGCCACAGGCTAGTCTGAAAAAACATGACTGTAAAATCATTCGAACATGATGAGGATGAGAAAAAACATGTCTTACCATAAGGCAAACATCAAGTGGCCACAGTGGTTACTGCCACTCCCAGTCCTCCAGTTCACCAGTTCTAAGTTCACAGTTGTCATTCACACCAACAAAATCACAGAAGCACTTGAAAAGTCTCTGGTACTGTGAATCCAGGTATATGGCACCAGTAAACAAATACCTTTTTCTTATCACCTATAATGCTTGGCAATTGGTCTCCTTCCCAACCCCTTCCATTACTCAACCAAGTGTTACAAAGATTCATAACAGCAACTGCAAAGATCCTAAAGAGTTATCACTATAGTGAGATTACACACAGTGTACAGTATGATAAACACATGTCCTTTAATAGAAGGCATTTTGAAGGTGTAGCAAAGTCTATGGTGTGGTACAACGTTTGGTAGAAGCATGGTAACCTCAAAAAATCCGTGCAGAGAACCATCAACTAAAAGGGGAAGGTGCTGGTTCTGCAGCCAGATGGAATTCAGCAAACAGACGCTCTTTTCTTTTTAATACTGCAACTTGTCTGACAGTGAGGCTGGTTCTTTCTCTGCAAATGAGAAACAAGCCTACCTACATATCCTGCAGGGAAGCTGTGAACATAAATTGACAAAACATGAGCATTCATTAGAAACAGCAACAAAAGTATGCTGCAAACAGCCGGAATCATTAACCATTTAGGCAAAATACAGTAGCAGGCAGCATACTGGCCTTATCTTCTTCAGATAGCAGGTGTAAACCGAGCGCATCAGGAATTTGACATTTCCCTGTACTACTTTGTGTAGAAGCTATCATAATACTGGCAAATAAGATGTCGAGAAATTCCACACTAACTTATTTCCTCAGCTCAAAAATCATCAACATTGATTTCTCTCATGATTCATGGAAATAGACTGTTTCAGGGAATACAGCAGAGATTTCAGCACATTTTTTTTTAACGTTCCCTCTAATAGGCAGTAAGGGTAAAGGTTAATAAACACAGGAGTGAAATAGGGTAAAGGGAGAAGATGGGTAAGTAACAGCACAAGAAGATAAGAGAACAGTTTAGATGCTATTTGATGCAATGTCAAATTTCCCAATTTATCCTTCAGCATTTCTAAAAGGCACTGCCATTCTAATATGTCTGAAATAGCATATATAACAACATGCGTCTTAAACCTTGGTGCAATACTGAGATTGAAGGATAGTCTGAAATATCTTTGTTCTTTCAGACAAAAACATCACTTGTCTTCCATTCAGAGAATACTTACAGACCTGACCCTTACAAGATAGCCAGTGTGCCCATCCTGCAAAACCAGACAATGGGGAGCAATGCTTTCTGACAAGTTGCATAAATGAGATTTGTCTGCAGATTGGTGTATCATAAGGATCGCCGTCTGGGAAGAGGTTGCTGTTTTGTATTGCTTCTATAGCAATACAAAATGCATTTTTGCAGAAGGAGGGATTTCAAATTCAGTTTGATATCCTTATATTCAACCGAACCAGTAGATGAGGAAAACTGTGAAGTGTCAGCATTACAATTTCCCTCAAAACAAGGAATATATTAAAAATTACATACCTCCATTCCAAGTGTCCTGAGCAGAAATGCATTGTACATAGCATAATGAGTAGAAGTCCAACCATTCTTTTACAGTTTCAATACTGAATTCTAGCAAGCATCAAGATATAACTATTACATGGAACTTAAAAATTAGCTGTAGATTTGATCAAATCTAAAGTAAGTTTCTCCTTAATGTTACATGGTTTGGGGTTTTTTTCTTTTTTCTTTTTTTTTTTCTTTCCTTTCTTCCACTGCCCTCATCTCTACTACTTTTTCTTTCCAGATTCAACCATTAGAAGCACAAATAAAAAAGTACCACAAAATAATATATTTTCTGGCTTAAGTTAGAAAGATTTACTACCTGGATTTCTAATTTAGGTTGGTAGGCTTAAATTTGTGGAGAATTTTGCCATGTTACCTTATTGTCTGGGATAAAACATTTAAAGCATACCTGTCCCAAAGTCACCATTCTTCATCAGATACTAGCCCCACCATCATAGCAGAAAACCTCATTAAATTTTTAAGTTTTGACAAGAATCTACTAATTTCCCACCCCTTCACTTCAAGTGGGAGACAAACAGATCAAATGTGTGGTTGTCCCAGTGTAAATAAACTGCAAACATGGAGATGTAAATCTGTTGCATAAAGCTCACATCAAGGATATGTCTATCTACATAGTAAACTGTAGTGCAAGCACAGGGATTCCCCAATTAACCATAAGTAATTTAATTCTGATGCCAAGAACTCCACCCCCAGTAGGTCTTGCTTTACTTTTCTATGGAAGATGGATGTGCCCCAACTACCCTATTTAAAAACTACCCTGAACTTGTCTGCACTATATGACAGCCTGGTGGGGATTTTTTGGTTGGTTGCTTGTTAGCTGTTTTAGGATTATCGGTAGGTTTTAAAAAAATATATTTATTTATTCATTTTTCAACTTTATTTTTTTTTAATAAAACCAAACCTCAAAATTTCTCCTGGGTGGAAGTAAAGACTTTATTTTACCAAATAGTGAAAACCAAGCAGTTTGCTGGCTTAGGTTCTCACCTATGCATCAAAATAGAGACATTGAGCTGACTACATTCCTAGAACTAAGTTATGCTGCAAGTAAACTTGTCCTCTTGTTTTCAAACGCAGTCCACAGCAAAGCTCATGCTTTCTTCAGGTATAATAATGTCCCAAGCTGAACACCACTTCTACAAAACAAGTACTTGCAAGATGTCAACTGAACATGCAAATCATCCAAGCTTGATAGAAATCAGAATACTTCAGCAGCTTAGGAAACTCAGATGGTTAAAGTGAGCATGAAAGGAATTCTGAGCAGTAGACAGAAGATTGAATAAACACCCCTACATTTCCTGAAGAATTCAAAAAGCAAATTAATAAATCATTGTTGTCTATCCAGCTTACATGAAAATCCACATGCTTTCCTGCTAAAGCAATCTACATCAAACTACCATTTTTCACAGTTCACTCTCAGACACAAGAAAAAGGAAGAATGCTGATAGACTTCAGCCTAAGATCCCAGAAGGGAAGATTGCTCTTGGCCACCTGCTCAAGCATGTAGCGGCAATACACCTACAGATGAGTGTGTTACCACAAGTAATTCTCAATCTTCCAACTCAAAATCTAGGAAGGGGCAAGATTCCCACTACTCTCCTGTCAGTGTAAGTAACAGTCGCTTGGATCATCTGTTTATAGCCCAAAATGTTTTCTAGATCTTAAATTCCTTTTGCTCTCAGACACAAGGATTTCTTTCAATATTTCTTTAGTCTTCCACAACCCCCAGTATTACAATGTCAAAGACATTCCCCTTTGCCTGTCATCAAATCTCAGACTAAGTCTTTCACACAACATTACCTGAGAGAAAGTAACCATATTTTCATGTCCTTTTGAAAAGTTACAAAAACCAACAAATGCTGTAATTAAGAATTGACCTTGAAAATATGTTACAAGGATAAAGCAAGCTTTTGAGTCAAGTTCTCATTTTTCATAAGATTTGAATTTATTTCCATTGCTTCCAACAATAGGTGTGCAGCAGACCAAATCCCATACCTTAATTAAGAAGCACCCACCTACCAGAAATGAGCATGCTACTGTCGTCCTGATATAAAACAAAAGGTGGCATTTCACCTGAACCAACTGAATTCTAGATTGTCTTCTACCATCAGTTTCATAAGGCTGTCACTGAATTGTTCTGTTAGGAAAAAAGTGCCAGCCATTTCACTGCCATGAAGATAACAAATTCTGCCTTTCACAGCCCTGGTATTTATACATCCTTTGAATGAATTACTGTTTATTGTTATTAATATTGATATTGAAAGGCATCTACTGGGCTTATGGGCCTATTCGCAACTATAAAATTCTATTTCAATGCAATTTTGCATCTGGCAAATTTCATGCTTGGACAGAAAAATTCAGTGTTTTAAGCACTTAGGTAAAAAGACAAGTTTTGCTTCACACCAAGACTCTTTGAATGAGTCAGATATTCACCGTTTGGACAACAAAACTGTTGGTGAACAAATACTTAAGTACCTGTTCTTACAATTTTAAGAACTACTATTCAGAAAAGGTTCCTTGTACCTAAAAACAAGAAAGTCCTATTTGACAAGATAATCACAACTGCATATCTCAGTTACTGACCCGAATGAATAATCTGATGCAGATATTCCCTTCCGCACATAATATTTTCCCCAGTCACAAGGCTTAGGCACCCACATCCATAAAAGCACACAGGCAGAATGAGACCCTTTGCCTATTATATGCTACATGCACTTACTGAGATCTCGGTACAGTGGGACTCATTGCTGTAGGTGTCTTCAGTGTAGTATGAAAGAAGTAACATGTACACAACCATCACTTTACATCTGCCCAAACCAAATGGTCCAAGGAAATGTGAAAACGGACAGGAAAACATAAGCTTTAGAATAGTTTGTACCAAGTTCATTTCACCTTCAAAAATATATTCTTTTTCTGTGGGACTCCAAGCAGTAACTTTCACTAATTCCATCCAAACACACCATTACCTGGATGGACTAATATAACTTGATCTAACCACTTTTGCAGAGCAAAGAAACTTAATTATATTTTAAGAGTAACAACCAAGTTCCAAAACCACATCAAAACCAAGTTTAAGAAATACAGAGGAGTGCTCATTTCAAGAATATGGATTCTGACATTTAATAGACATTTCATTCATTTACATGGTTTTAAACCATGCTGAGATGTTTGTCATGTACAGCCTTGAAAATGAGAAATTAATTATGAACACAAGCTTAAGAGTTACAGCTGTGCATTTCTCTTTTCAACAATACTGTAAAATAAGTCAAGATGTGTGTCAATATAGTTCAATTCATCGATTCACATTGGTTTACAACTAGCCTTGAAGACAAGCTGAACTCTGTCTTGAACTATAAAACCACAACTTGAGGCAAAGAAAATCACATCACATATGACAAGGAAGAAAAAAACTTGTTGTTCACATCTGCATTAAGTACTGCATACATTCGTTTCAGCACCAAAGTATTAAAGGGTGGTACTTTGCTCCTCTATCAACTTATGGAAAATAAAATCACAGCGGAAAACTTTCTGCCCCACAAGGCAGGTGCTTCTCCTTACCTAAGCACTTTCACACAACATGATATTAGACTCTGCTTTTTCCTAATGCAAGTGCTCCTGACAACCCACTATGTTTTGGTCCAGCAAATGCATTAACTGTATGTTGCCAAAAAAACTACTGCTGCAGACAGAACTGTTTTCTGCTAAAGGAGGATAAAGCATCATCTCTTTCCTGTAGGCAGCATATTGATAGCACTGTATCATTTTTTTAAAGCTTCTATCATAAGTTGTTGAAAAATTACTCCATGTTCTACCCAGGCAGTTAAAAATCAAGGGACTGAAGGAAGCTGCTGACCAGGATGGCACACTGCCTCCAGACTTATTTATAAATCACTAACGCTACAGTAGAGGGTCAGCATCCTGTGGAACACAATGACCAGCCCGGTATCAAAAGCAAAGCTTCACTTTATAACGCATATGGTACACTCGAGTCGAATTTTAAGTGGACTGCCTCATGTTGATAATTTTCATCCCTCAATTAAAAAAGAGCACAGATCATCATGTGCCATAAAAAAATTATACTCTCAAGACTATATACACTCCTGCAAGCCTTTATGTTCACAGTTAGCATTCACATGCTAACGTCAACTTCTTCATATTCCATCCAAATATTTTTGGAGGAAAGTGGGGACTTGAATTTTATTATTATAAAGAATGACCACAGATCATGCTTTTTATACTGAAAAATATTTTCTCATGAAGATGAGAGGCACCTGCTTTTTGGGTGTTACACTAGATGCCTTGTTCTAGTTCAGTCTCCTGAACATTTAAGTTATTTATCTGGCATTTCATGAAAATTGCAAAGTTTGAAAAATTCAAGCAATTTCCACATCTCTTTTTATGACATACTTGTCGGTACAAACATCTGCAAGAGGCACACTTACATCTGTCAAAACTGTCTTGGCACTTCTTCCCCTTCTCAACTCTGGCTTAGTACAGGAAACATTACTTTTAAATGAGTAGAACTATTAATCTAAATTCACAAGTTCCCTCTTGGCTGCTAGTGAACATTTCCTCAGACTTATTCAATCAGAGAGGAAAGCTATCGAACACCTGTATGTTACAATTCTCCATTGTGTTTTATATTTCAAAGAGCACTGGAGTTCTTTATATTGACCGGCACTGTAGTTTCTACATCACAAGTGTTACAGAAAAGTAGAAATCACTCCCCAGAAAAGGAGTGCAGTAGCAAGATAATGGAAGCATTGTGATACTCCTCACTTCTTCCTGCATTCAGGTCTTTTCCCACTCAGCTTTTCCAGTTAACACTTTGTTATGTTTGCATATGCACTGAAGAGATGCCCCAGCTACACCTCACTTTGAGTATCTAGCAGACAGACTTTTTTTTCTTTTCTAAATTCCATTAGGAATTCAGTTTTGAAATTTGTAGGGCTTTTTTTCCTGCAAAAAGTAAAAATACAGCAACAGGAAGCAATATTACAAGAGACTAAGACTAAAGTAACCAGCGTTTTCATGACAAATGCACATATCCTCTGATAACATGTTTTCTGGGCTTAGAAATTGATAGTGTGCTTAGTACTACCACAGCAGAGAAATGACACTCTTAAAATTTAGGCTTATTTTCTGACCAGCAATGGGAATTTAGGAAGCCTGGACAGAGAGCAGTGTCATTAGGACATACCTGCTCAGCACCCAGCATTAACTCTTCTCTGAACAAGACAACAGGATGGAGTGTAGCAGCTGCATCTTTCCTTGGCTGAAAATTTATGCCCACAGCACAGACAACACACCATCTCTGAGCAACCATGCAATATGCTATTTTATCAGAGCACTGAACAGTCAGAGTAGTTTTTATTTCAGGCTGCAATAGGTTTTTTTCACACTCTCTCAGTGACATACTGTATTGCTTCCGGACTGCAGTAACTTTTGAACATTTCCTGGCATTGAGATAACACTGCACCACCTCACCTGTATTTCACAGTCAAGAAGATAAGCCATACATCTCAAGTTCATAGAGGATAAGCCGTAGGTTCAGATGCAAAAGCCTGAACTGGGATAAGATTATCTAAGTGTTTGTTTTTCTGCACTGAACAGGGGAATATGTTAGCACCTCCTTAGTTTCAGTCTTCCTTATTTCCCATAAAGCACAGTAACTGCTACTGCTGCTGTATATATGAAGCTTATATTTGATAACTGTCTTGTTTCATCTCCCAAGCTGTGGGTCAGCTTACACAGGAGCAGTGCTTCAGCAGCATATAAAAGCCCAGAGAGAGCAAGTAAAAGATTCAGTGTGTCTCAGAGGATCAAGAGGGGGAGGAGGAAAATAAGAACCAGAAAAGATACCCATGCTTTAAACTTCCAACCCCAGTAGAAGCTAAAACCTGCATTATTCCTTTTGCAAATACTGAGTCTAAAAGAATGAACAACAAACAGAACAGAACTGTAAGCAAAACAGCTCTTTGTACTCACCCAGCGCTGAAGACCAGTGCAGGAAAAAGAGGCAGCAAGTAATAAGCAGGGAGGAATTTCATGATGTAGCCTCACTGTTTTGTTCTGTTCCTCACCGATCCTCTTCTCAGCGTCTCCTGCCTCCTCTCCCGACCAACGGACCGACTAACGAAGGGAGCTCGGAGTAGGATGTGAGCTCCGGGAGTGATGTCAGAGGCAGCGAGCTGCTGCTGCGAGCCCACAGCCTGCTCGCTGCGATCAGTCAGAGCTGCCTCCAGCCGCGTCCCGGGGGGTTTGGTAGTGGTGAATGGGGAGGGACAGGCAGGCAGCAGCTGGCACTTGGCTTTAAGGTTATGGCAGAGCAGGGCTTAGGAATTCCACATGGAAGAAGAAAATGGAATGATCAACGTTTTCTAATTGGAGTCTTCATTTGTTTGAAGTGCATCTATACAGGATTCACAGTACAAAAGCAGGAATTGCTTCAAGTAGCCAGCAAATAACAAATCAACCTGACAGATTGGGTCTGGAGAGGTATC
The DNA here is from genome assembly GCF_002078875.1 of Numida meleagris. Lineage (NCBI taxonomy): Eukaryota > Metazoa > Chordata > Aves > Galliformes > Numididae > Numida > Numida meleagris. Next base: position 4,697,027 of record NC_034414.1, on the reverse strand, counting down.
ACCTCTGCACAGTAAGAATTCACAAATCATTATGTCAATTAGATACTCATTCACCCCATTACCATATCAAGTTGAAGGGAAGAGTAAAAACAGATTCCAAAATGCTATTTTGAAATATTGATGTCATCTCTAAAAACCCTTCACTAGCAGAAGCAACTCAGAAGTCTTTAAGAGCATTTCAGACTATTTTTTCTGTTTTACGTGTTTGTTTCATCTGATCTTGACCTTGACTTTAAAAATACAAGTAAAATACACTGCTAATTGAAAATGCATTCAAAATCTAAGTATTCTTCACTCTGTCCCAAGTGAAGTTGGCAAACGATTACAGGGGTAGAACACTGAAACAAAAACTAACTTTCTTTGCAACACAAAAAAAACCAAACTTGTCTACAAGTGAATCATAGAATGGCTTATGTTGGAAGGGACCTTAAAGATCATCAAGCTCCAACCCCTTGCCATAGACTGGTTGCCTCACACAAGCTCAGGCTGCCCAGGAATCTATCCAACCTGGCCTTGAGTGCCTCCAGGAATGGGGCACCCACAGTTCTCTGGGCAGCCTGTGCCAGTGCCTCACCACCCTCTGAAGTAAGGAACGAGATCTGATCATTAGAAGACAGAGATCTGGCTGTCTATGTACCTGACAGGTTATATGAAAGGCATCCAGAAACTATGTTATACAACGCATGCATAAAAGAAAAGTTTCCACACTCTAATTTGGTGCATCATTGCATTCAGCTGTTTGAAGAATATATTTGGGTTGTACCAAAGCCAACAGAAATTTACTGCTGGAAACAAACGGAAACCTCTTTGACATTACTTTTGACCCTTATAAAGGCTTCACACTGCATAGAGGTGGAATTAATAAATTAAATTACAAATACACCATAATAAAGTGAGAGGGAGGGGAGAGAAAAGGAGAACAAGAAAAGGACTATACATAGCCAAAAAAAAAAAAAACCAACCCAAAATAATGTCTGAAAACTGTGTCCCAACTGTGGTGTTTTCCCTGGCACACCTGGCAGCAAGTTCTATTCAACTACATTAATTTATATCAGCATTTATTGTTATTTTGATGCTACAGTACCAGCATGAAAGAAACAGTCATGTTGCCATGGATACCTATGACAGAACAGTAAAAAGGTCATAAAAAGTGCAATCAGCTTCTTATTTTCTCTTCCAGAAAAAAAAAAGCCAGCTCTCCCAGGCACCCTACAGGCATCTATCAGCAGCTACAACTTATTCCATCCTTCCTTAACATGCACACATAAAGGGTGGAAGAGGGACAAAGAGAAGGCACCAGGGAGCAATTTATGCTCAGTTACATAGAGCAAGTTCAACAAATCTCGTGCAGTTTTGCAACTTATGGAATTACTTTTTGATTTTGTTATTATTCTTTTTTGTCTCAACCCCCCTTCCCCCCACCCCTGCCCCGGGAAGGGGGGTGAGTAATAGGGAATCTTGGTTTCTGCTCTATGCTCTCACTGGGTTTTCAAGGGAACAGAACTTCCCAAGATCATCAACAGCTCCAGAAAAAGTAGTCTACAATCACAATCATAGAATCATTAAGGATAGAAAAGACCTCTAAGATCCCAAGTAGAATCCCAACCCACCCCCCCACCATGCCCACTAACCACGTCCCTCAGTGCCACATCTCTACAGTTCTTGAACACCTCCAGGGATGGTAACTCCACCACCTCCCTGGGCAGCCCGTGCCAGTGCCTGATCGCTCTTCCGGAGAAGAAATTTTTCCTAACATCCAATCTGAACTTCCTCTGCTGCACCAAGACTTCACTTTAACCTTTTTTCCCATGCTTTTCCCGCTCTGATCAGAACTGACTGAACAAGTAGGAACTTTCCAAGTTTTTCAACACTGCTCCTTTAGTCTCACTTGTATGTGAATATCCCAGTCAGATGGCCACAGCTCAGCTTCAGCTTCTGAACATCTCGAAAAGTAAGGCTTCCCATCTCAGATCACGGTATGGGGTCCCTCAGTCCACTTGGGAACAGCCTGTACACTTTCAGGCCGCTAGCAGATCACAACCCTAATATTGTTACCACATGCACAGATGAAGTTGTTTTACTGTTAAGAGAAATACTCAGTGGTAAATGAAGGTAGGACATAAGAAAAATTGCATTTCTTAGAGGCTAACTTCTGTAATTAAGGACTGGCACTTAAATGCTACTGTTGTCAGGCTTGATTGTGCACAAGCTGTTTGCCTAAAGACATATGAGAAGACATCATCCATTTACCCCTCACAACTAACTGATGTAGATCTAGAGCTTTGGAGAGTTTGCGTTTGGGGTTTTTATTTTTATCTTTTAAAGAAGAGATGCATTTTAAAGAGCACAAAGTGCATCTTAAGAAAAGAATGCTATTCACATCAAAAAAATGGCAAGAAATACATAGCCAAGAAAAGCTGCAAATAAAATTTATGTGGTGCTATGCATTCTTAAAAGAAGATTGCATATTGACATATTGCAACTTCTAAGATCTTGGATACAAATATTCTATATAAAGACATTACAACTGTAGAAGTCAAGAAATACTGTATTTTCACTCAGTGAAACATTTTCCCTTTTTTGCTTAAATTCATTGACAGTCTAATTAAATACATAACTACACCTAGTTTAGCAAGAATTAAGGTGATTATACATGCTCTTTTACAAACAATGACACCTTAAATATAGATAAGACTACAAGAATGGAACTATTAATTGTGCATTTCTTTCCTTATCTTTCCTTAGAAGTGCCACGTCACACTAGTTGTCACACAGACTTCTGCAAGTCTAGCTGTGAGAATGGGTATATCATTGTCTATTTTAGTGAAGAAAATGAATCTACAGTCTCTATTTGTAGAAATACAGTACCAAGCTTAAGCTTGTCAGAGCAGAAAGACATTCACTTCTGCCTTTATTTACGTAATAATTATTTTAGCTAAGGTCCCTATTTTTATTCATTGGAAATAAAAATAGTAAGAAAAAAGATAATTAAGAAACAACGGCATGGTATTCATTTATCTTGAATGCATATGTGCTAGTAGAAGCTTCTGTAAACACATTCAATAAAGCAAACCATTAACAAATCCTACTGTAGAACAACAAAATTGTCAATGTGTAAGCCTTCACAAGACATGATCCAGAAAATTTTCAGAAGAGTAAAGGCACAACACTTGGAGAAATATAATGCATTTCATTTCAGGAAGCAGTAGAAATGCAATTGGCTGATGTTTTTATCATTGCTATTATTAGTGAAAAACTACAGTAGAGGCAAATTATTGGGTAGAACTCCCAGTTTCATGGCCAGTGCTCTATAAAGCACACTATATTAGGATGTAAATAACTTATCACCACTGCAATTCAGAATGCCAGCTTCTATCCCATGTATGCATGCATATACACACACATACACAAATACATCTGCACATTTATTTTTGTTCAACTATAGAACAGGATTAAGTATTAAGTATAACTAATAACTTAGTATTAAGGATAACTAGAAAAGTAAGTTGATACATTTTTATATTAAGATTGCAATGCAATATTTTATATAAAGACTAGACAAAGTTTCTTAGTTTTATCTTGGAAGTAAAGTCTGATAACAATTATCATTAAGAAATGCCTGTTTATGAGCTAGCTAATGCACATATAATGCACTGATCTCAGCAAAGCCAGATATCCACAAGCATAGTTCTGGAATAGCAGCACTGGTTGAGCAGAAGCAAAATGTCCAAGAGACTTAACAGAACTGAGTTTCTCTTCTTTGCAGAAGAATTCTTATGTTACACACTCCCCACTCTCACAATGCCTTATCAAAAGGACAGTTATTGTCATCAACAGGAATCTCTCTCTCTCTGCCCCTTGTGTTAGCAGTTCCTAAATCAGATAACATCTTTTATGTTTCTGAAACATGTCAGGAGCATTGACCTTTACAGGTAAGTGACTCAGGAGCTTGAGTGCAAGAATTGCTTCTCCTAGGAGGATGGAAGAACAAGAGACAGTAAATTCAAATCAATCTGAAATAGTTTAATAATAATAAATAGTAATAAGATAAAAGCTTGTTTTACAAAAACCTAGTAAGAAAACAAGAATGACAAAGGCTTCTGAAAGACAGGTGATTGAAACAAAGCTCTGCTTAACTTCTTTCTTTTTTTTTTTTTTTAACCTAGAACAAAATCCAGAAGCTGTCTCTTTCACGGATTCTCAGCTACCAAGCTCTGAACACCTACTAGACAGTCAACTGCCCTTCTTCAGATTCTGTTCACTTATCTTCCCTCAAAAATATATATATGTATATATATATTTCACTTTAACTTCACAAGCAGATTCAGCACACCTTTTCTCACTCTATCTTCTCATTCTTCCCTCACCCAGTAGACTTTTCCTGCCTTTGGGAACACTGATTGATTTAATTAAAATTTAGCACATCTGTTAAGTTACCATAAGGCAAAATGTTCTTACCAAAATAGGAAAGCAAAGCGTAAGTCTCAGGGTGAAATATTGCAACATACTTGGGTACAATTTCATAGCCACACGTACAAACACAATCAGTGTAAACACATACATCAACTGTATGCATTAATCATATTAATGCTCTTGACTGAGACCTGACACATTAGCGATAATCACTTTGTGAGATAATGTTTGGAGTGACTGATTCACAGCTCAAGCTTCAATACATGCTTTTATAAATACTGAGACAATCTATTTGTTCTGAATGGTGAAGCCCCAGTGACTTGCCTGCACAGTAAAGGAAGGCACGTCAGTGTCATAAGTGTATTTAACATAGGAATTTCTACCAGTTCCTTCTTCAAAATCCTATGTTTCATTTCCAGGTAAATGTATTTCGAGTGAGCGAGAATATTTATTATCGCTTACAAGCATACACTTGGAGAAATAAGTACTCAGAATCACAGCTAGCTAGTCTGACTTCCACAAGCATCTTTAGAGGAAGCCTGAGGTGTTGTCCTAAATTTCCTTTTTGTTTTGAAGTATTAAATATCATTTTCTAATAAGGTTAAATAGCATATAGCATGGAAAAACACTTAGAATACCAGCTCTCAAGACATGGATATTTCATATTTGTACTCAGCTAAATGAAGGACTCAGTTGCCTAAGGAGAGTTCCTAACTTCACAGTAGCAAGAAAAAAAGGGAAAAAAAGCCAGCACAGTGCTGGAATTACAGCTTAAACTTCAGAGTTGATTGGCAGCTGCTGCAGAAGTCATTTTGGAGGTCATTTCAACTTGGTAAGAAATTCCCTGGGAAGCTCCTTCTTTATCTAAGAACCAGCCAGTTCAGGACTTCATTGAAATAATAAATTAAATTCCAACACATTTAACCTCTTCACTAAACCTACTGTGAGCAGGCTGGACTTCTAGCTCAAATTACCCTATAGTTCTTCAGCAAATACACACAGCCCACAGAGCTGTTAAAATGCAAAGAAATGAGCCATTTCACAAACATGTAATTATTGAAAAGAAATAATAGTTTGATATCATTCTGTAAAACCTTTTTCCACTATTCAAAACAGCAATGATTATGTATTAAATACTTACCATATCTGGTCTGCCTAGCTTACATTTTAGGCAATATTAGAGTTGCAGTAAGTCTGGAAGTGACAGAAAGTCTTGACTCAACCACTACATAGAACAACAGCAAGTTCTAGGTATCAGGTTCAACATACCTCAGAAGTCTGCTAAGAGTTGCTTTAAGAATTTTTTTTATATTTTGAATGTTCTTACATTTTCAAGTCTATCTGTACTTCAAGATTTTTCCAGTGCATTTTTTTATATTAAATATGGCTGATGTTGAAGTACAGAACACTTTTTGATAAGGAAAAATTTTCAAGAGTTCTCTTCTTAATCAGAATACAGCATATTTAGCACCAGTTCAGTAGAGCATCAATTCAGTTAGCATTGATCCATTGGAGCATCACGAAATTTTCACTCCTGTACCCATACTTAACATGCAGGACAGATTCTCCTCTCCCAATACTATATTTGGATCCTAACTCATCACCATTAAAAAAAAAAAAAAGCCATGTGTAGAAATAAATCTGATTAGATGAGTTGAATAGCATTTCAACGTCTAAAGCTCTACTGAGATTGAATGTGATCCAAGAGAGAATTATTACAATGAAGTCATTAGGATATTTCTGACTACAAATATTCCCATCCTGATGATGGTCATGCTACTGTTACTTGTACAAGCAAAGTACTTAAGCATTTTTTATAAATTACCACACAATTTAAGCACTATTTACTTGTTGGGAACTCATTAAGTGAGACATCTAGATTCATCTGCTGTGGGGTGAATCACACAGAGGCTGCTATTGACAAGATTCTCATAAGGAATCCCACATTACGCTAAGCATTTACAGCTTCATGTGACATATCACAAGTAGTCTCTGACAAAAAGTATAAATGGATATTTCAATAATGTGCACTATAATTGCCAGCAGTGTAGAAAGCACGTGCATAAACCATACATTTATTGCATCATCCTGAAATTGTTACCAGCTATTTATGATGGTCATAAATACATTTTCCCCTTAGCTCTATACTTGGTTTGTTTTACTGTGCTGTTTCATGATATACTGTCTTTATAGCAAAATAGAAGATACCGCAATAGACTATGAGCAAAGGAGAAAGTTCCATGGTGCCCTTTTAAAGAGCTACAATAGAGTATGTTTCCTGATCTCATTTGCACCAGTGATAAAGCGCCTTTGCATCCCATCCCTCAAACAAGTCTGCATAAATTCTCTCAATACAGCAGGAATAATGGCTCTAAGTAATGACTGGATTTCCTTGATGAAATAATGAGAGTTTCCTAATAATTCAAACTGTTTTCTGTTATACCCTATTAAAAATCTCATTTTTGAAAAGCTAAGAGAAGTGCAGATCTAATTCAAGTTTTCTTAGATATGACATGCATTACAATTATAGTATCAAGATTGTATCAAAATGTCATTAATATAGAATTAATGGAAACTCAGGGAAAAACACTACATTACATCAGCAGTGAGATCCTCACACTACTAAGTTACAATTGCATAGTTTAAAATTCTTGTAGATTCTATATTACAGTGGCACAACTGCACTTTTGTTTTCTAAACAAAGTAAATGTAGCCTGAAAAGGTTGTGTCAGACTACCACAGTATTAAATTTATTTCTTGTATTAGTTGTATATACATTTAATGTGCACGTAATTAACCACCTAAAACTTATCAGTCCATACAACTGCATAGTAATGAATAGCATAAAGCAAGCAGTCATTTGCCATTCTGCCAAGCCAGTTAGACCTAAAAGGTCCCTTACAGGGACTCCAAATATCATGCACTAATACTACACTCCAAGCGTATAAAAACTGAGTGCATGCAAATTTAGATGGTACTTAGAGAAAATAATGCTCCCAAACTCATTTTTCCCACATTTACTCCAGCACTCCTGAATTTTAAAACAAAGACTTACAGTATCTCTGATTTGTTACCTTAAAAGAATTTGTTCTCTATCTTTAAATGAAACAAACCAACAAACCAGGATTTCAGGGTTAGCATGCATTCTTGCACTGTATTTCAGATTTTGGGAGAAATATCTGTACAAATATTCACATGTAAATCTCTACAGAGTAATACAGGAATACAGCACTGTCATCTCCACAGATGCTTTGTCCTTTCCCACCTCTCCTCTCTAAGCTAATTTTCTAGTACAATGGATCAATATTAATCTGTGAAGCTAAATCAGAGAAAAAGAATGGCAAAGGACTGTGTAAGGGTATAGAGCTAAAAGAGAAGCTCTAAACCTTAACCTTATGGCTGGGTGATCACTGCTTTTCTTTCAAGAAGCATGAATTCTTGCAATGGCTGATATGTCTAAAAGCTATTCTAACTTTATTACCATTGGCTAGAAGGTTGGAAAAGGGATATGATTCTTCCATTAAATCCAGGCTGGGTCGCAACAAACTCATTAAAGCACAGCACACAAGATGGCATCCACCTGTGCACCTTTCAAATCTCATTCTTTAACCACAGCATGTTCTGTGGAAAAGCCCGTTATTTGAACTCTGCATGAAATAGGCTGACATGGCCCTAAGCACTCTTGCATTTCAATAATAACCTCTAGGAAAAGCACTTGGTAGTGTAATTCATGAAGAAAACCAGGTCTTCATTCTGGCCTAAGATGAAAAAAAATGCATCCACCAACAGTCCCTACCACAATATAAGATACTATCCATGAATGGCAACAGAGCATGTAAGCTCTGTTATATGCTACAGTAGCATATAAGCTACTCTATCTGATATGAAGACTGAACAAGTTCAAACAGAACTTCAAAGGTGATAGGTAACACATTGCTCAGTTCACTAACAGTGAGCTTCCTAAAGCTCTGCTAAAAGACGCTTTTCAACTTCTGTACAAGTTATATAATATACCACTATGACACTACTACAAGAGATACATAATATACCACTATGAAATCAGGTATTCAGAAGCATCTGAATCCATTTGCACCCATGTTCATATTAATACTCACTTTTCAGCATTAACTTCCCTAGAAAAATGAACACAAGTGAAAACCAAGAACTTCTCTGGCATTTCTAACTCTGTCTTTATAGGGTTGTGTTCCGAGATTCTCAGAGAGCAGATCCCTCTGAACTTAAGAATGCATGTTGTTTTGTTTTCTTACCTATTATTTATTTACTTGTAGCCAAGGTACCAGCAGAAGGCTGGCCTGAAGCAGATGACCTAAACAGGAAAATTAAATTAAGAAAGGTAAGATAAACCCTTAGAGGTAAATTGCTTTTTGTTCTCATTTTCCAAAAAACACATTCTTATATTTGATGATCACATTGTCTACAAATCAAATGTGACATATTTCTTCTTACCTTGCAGCCTTGTACTTTGCATGTGATGGAAAGTATATAGGAAGATTATTTTTCCATTTTTGTCTTTAAAAGTAACAGGGAAGTAGTGGGCTGAGGCACTCGACTAACTCATTCAACACATTATTAGAGCGTTTCTGCTGAGATTTCTTATTAATCTAGGACAAACCATGACATTTTAAAGGGCTGCCCTCTACAATATAATAAATGACGTCTTAGTTTACAAAGAATTTTTTTTAATATAATCCTTGAGCTAATTCCTTTCCATTAGCTAGTGAGGCTCATGTGTCTGTTATTTTTTTTAAATCAATACTTGGAATACAATGGAACATTCTGAAAATACTGTGAATAGCTTCAGAAAGCATTATGTATCTACCAAATGCAAACTAATGTTTTGTTTTCTTTCATTTACTCACATTAAAAAAATGACAACATACAACATCCCATTTTAAGTAGTTAAATCCCCTCTAGTAGTTTACCTATATTTTCCTTGACCTTTATACTTTCATGTCAAATTAATTTTAGTGTTTGATGGTGTGAAACATTCTTACTATCGCCTCTTCATATGGGCTTGTATTTTAATAACAATAATAGGTTTTGCAAGTCACAAACCAGGCATATAGTTATATTTAATTACAATCTGGCACAGCACCAACAACAGTCACATGATGCCCATCAAAAGGTTGATTTGATAGCAGACTACATGACCAAAAACCACAATATACAGGATTTGGGGAAGTAAACTTTCCATTTTGTGCTAGCCATTGTCTAGGGAATGTCCCTTCCTTTACCAAAATCTTCCTAATAGAACTATACTGACTTTTACTACACTCTTCGATTACTTAGGTAACCAGGATAGCTTTCTTCTAAGGAGTCAACTAGTGCACTCATTCTGTCTATACTCAGGGTAATCATAACGCCTTAAAAACAAAACAACTCGATCCTACTATTAATGCTATTTTCCGTTACGGAAGCACTTATCTCTAATAAAAAAAAAAGAAATTGTGTACTTTGCAAAACAGCAGTAAGAAAAATATGCTCATCTAAAGAATGAAACAAACTGAGCTCCATTAGGTAGCTCTCTGATTTCCTGAGCTGTTAGACTACTTGCAGCTCTGAAATCCACCTATGCTGATGAGTGATCCAGCCCTTAGCAAAAAAAGTAATACATAGAACACAGATAAACATGGCTTAGAGTACAAGCATCAGCAGTTTAGGTTTGATACCCTTGGATACTTTTAGCCACCCTAAAATTGCTCTCTGAAGGCATTTGTCCATTTTCCTCAAGTTTCTAAAAATTCAGAATTGATACCAACAATTTTTCCAACACAAGCAGGGTAGCGCCTTGCTGGACTTCAGTTGCTCAAACTGCATTTCCAAGGAAGAGCTTCAGATGCTGTGTACTTATATGTCCTTTACTTAGAAAACCAGTTCTATACTGTGTCCACTGAAGCAACAGCCCCAGTTCCAAACAAAGCAACTGGCACAATTATGCCATATATTAGACAAATGAACAATCACAAGCATCTGTCTTGCAATAAATTTATCTTTTTATGCAAAGAAAGAAGGTCAAGCCTGTGGAGATGCCCAGTGATCTGAAAGCATAAACATTTTGAAATTATATATTAAAAACCCTGGCACTTTTAGCCGTAACTTAGTAAGCTCTTTATAGAAATGTAGACTGAAATAGTTAATTTTAAACAAAGTGATACCACTTGTATTTTCCACATACTCTTGCAATACATCTTTTCAATCCAACTGACATGTTACCGATGACATAGCATGAGATTCATGTTCTTTTTGCTTTCCTTCTGTAATCATTCTCCTATTTGGGCAAACATGCTCCTCAGCCACATACCAGCTCTATGTCTTGCTACTTTCACAAAGCAGCAGGTGGTGAGGAATAAACATTGCTACTTAACTTCCTCAGCACAGCCATACACCTCCAGTCAGCTGCACAAAGATCCCATTGTAAAGAACAAGTACTCGTAAATTATTATTTTTTTAATGCATGGCAGAATTCAGTGACACCCCTTTGCATCATACGTGCTTTCATGTCAGACACCATTCTGTTAGACTGCCATTCTGCTGCCATCTGTCACACAGCAACAACATGTAAGGAAATATCAGTGGGAAGGTTCAAACTCTACTGCCATACCACAAACAGCCGCCTCTGACATTGTGGACCAATGTCATAAAACAAGAGGCATTACTTTTGGAGTAGCCCTCATATTAACTGAATTTTTTTATTAGCTCAACATGCATCACTTACAAATAATGAAGAATCCAAGAAAATAGATTTAGGATATTTTAAAATATTTATTATTTTAGATGAAGTTAATTCTTTTTCTCAGTCCTTGTTACCAGCACCACAAAGTAGCTGGCTCTGTACTAGCCCTGAAAATCTATAGTCCTCATCCAGGGCAGACCTTCTAGGGCTCCAAAGTCTTGTCATTCATGTCATATGTGGTTTTGGTCATTACTCCACCCATGCTGAAATTTACATTAAGGGAAATGGGTACTTTGCAGCTCATTTGAAAGTCTCAGCCTTTACTTCTTGAAACAAAGAATTTCCCAGGAAAGAAGAAAATCCTTCTTAGTGGAGAGTAGGGAAAAGGCATGGAGATTGGCCTAAAAACAAGACAGCAGCAACAAGCTGAGGGAGAAAACTAATTTAGTAAATATGATAGCAGAATGCAAGATAACACAATACAATACAACAGGTACTTCAGACTAATGAAGACAAGTTCTCTCTCAATTCCTATATGGAAGTCAGGTAAACTTCACAAAGTCATATGGAAAGCAGTAGCTGACTTCCTTGCTAATTACTGTTTTATTCTACATTTCTTCCTCAAGGACCTTGGATTCTGACAGTCAGTATATTTCTTTCAGGGCTACATGAACTACTGTGGATTTACTGTCATGCTGCACTGTGAGTATATTATCCTTTCTGTATTTTTAATTTCATCTTCATTAGTTTTCAAGTCCTCTGATACCTAAAGATTTATTTTTCCTTTTCTACTTCAGTGAGTCTCAAACACCTTGGGTAAAAAAGCTCATCATTTCTAAGTTCTTTGGGTAGAGGAGTCTCCACTCTGATCTTGTGAAGTTAATTCATAAAATCATTAGCCAACACTTCAGGAAATCACATCTATAACAGGGATAAGAAGTAGTCACCAGCGTATTTTCTGCTGCAACTGTCCTTTAATTCCACAACTTACTGACCTCTTATAAGTCTACAGAACCATTTTATAGCTTGCATTTTGCTTTGAAGCGTTGCAGATATGCCTATTCACCCCAAGAAAGTGGAAATATTTTTTGAAAGAATGGTTTGTGATATCTCCAAAATTCTTTTTAACGTGCCTATCTATCAGTAAATGGAAATTCATGTGTAAGTGTGTTACAAAAAGGTGAGAGAACAGCTATTCCTCTTTGTGGTTTGTTAAGAGAGATGTTATTGTAAATAAGTTATTATTGTAATCGGATAGTGAGGGTCCAAATGGACTTAATTACAGTAATAACTTATTTACAATGACATGTAAATATATATATATTATATATGCAGTGCACTGTATGGCATGATGAAGTCGTGAAATAAAATTTGTACCTATAATCATATTTTATAGAAATATTGGAAAGTATCACAAATATGTCATTATCACTTAAAATAATGGGACAGTTTATCTCCTTTTGTAGTTAGAAGACATTGTCTTATTTTTTTTATTGCCTTCCCCTTAAGTATCTTCAGTTTAATTTTAGCAAGTTTGAATATGGGGTAGAATAGTTCAAGATCATCCAATTGTGCCTTCAGAACGCTCTGTCAGCTTTACGACAGGTAACAGCATGTGCTTAGTTTATCTTGTGATGTCTTTTATTTTCATGAAGCAGAATCATTATGGGCAGCCAATGAATTTATTTGCTTTAATCTATGGAAACAGAACAAAGGATGTTTCCTCATCTACTGAAGAGTACCAGTAAGTTTTATTCATGCTGACATTATGTGCAGGCACAAGATAAAAATGGGATTTGGTATGGTTTAAAAGTAAAAACTGACGTGCTAGAAAAGTGTCCACATCTGAAGAAGTGAGAAAGAGGAACAAGAGAGGCAGGGAGGTGATGGTGGGAGAGAAGGTGATAGTTTAAAAAAAAAAAAAAAAAAAAAAAGATGTACTTTTAAAAACAGAGATAAAGGATTTCTATTAGATTAGAATAGTTACTTGTTGGTTTAAACTCCTAATTGCAGGAAGAAATACTAAGTGTGGGGACATCTGAGAGTGAAAGCTGAATTGTTCCAGCAAAAACTACTCAAAGATAAAACACAGGGTGACAAACTACACACTGTCTGCAGCTGAAGGAAAGCTTCTCAGTAGTATATTGTGGAGAAGACAGATATGACCATTTGGCATTATATCACAGTAGAGGCACTCCACTTAAAATTTTGTACCACTTGAGGGAAGTTTGAATTCTAGGCCATAACACAAGCATACCAAGTCATACGATCCACAGTCTAAAGACATTGAATCCGGGGGACGTTATTCTATATCACATCCATGCATACACACTGACAGAGCAGTCCATGCAAGTGAGTCAGGGTTCTCAAACTGGTCTTGCTGTAGGAGCATATACCACTCTTAACAATAGGTCCCTCTATTCCAGACTCCTCATTTTGCATGCAACAGCCCACAGCATTCATTCCTCTGCCACACTGATACATGAGCCCTGACCCAGCTAGCTGAACCTCACACAGCAGGTGTGATTTCAGCAGAAATCAAGATCTCTGCAAGGCTTGGACAGCCAATCAGCTTACAGGCCTGTGTTTATGAGATTACTCAATCCATGCAACAGGTCAGTGGGTAAAACCGTACATCTCATCCATTCCAGTCAGGCAAATGTTGTGCATGTGTATGGGTTGATGGCTTTTGAAAAAAAAAAAAAGAGATCCAAACATTTCTGTTCCTTCTGAATAGTAATGCCTCAGTTCAAAAAGAAACCTCCAGTTGTCACTTAAATACTGATAGGGTTTTCCTTGTGAAATAATATTTTAATGGGTTCTAATTGGCTTTATTTAACAGTGTACTTCACAATTGATTAGTCTCACTGCTGTGTTGTTGAGCAGACATGATAAGCAGCTTCTCCTCCAAGTGCAGTTTGTTCAAGGTAGTGATGAATTTTTCTAATGCAGCTAGGGCAGTTGAGAAGCAGCTCTCAGCTGCTCCAGCAGTTGTGTCCATCTACTGCAAGCAGCCAACCTGAGAACTCAGTAAGTCACCAGAAACAACTGCAAACTTCAAGCTCCTCCCCAGTATTCAGTATGGATGGTTGGAAGATCAATTATTCTTCCTGAAAATAAATACACACTGCTGGGTCAGTTATGTATCCTAGGACATGACAGAGACATTTCTTTGCCATAAGCAAGCAACTCCTCTTTCTACAAGCACACATTCCTCTTCAGCGGAAGAAATCAGTCACAAAATTAAACATTACTCAGATGTCATCAGCCTAAGGAAACCTCAAGAAGCTTAAGGTTTTCAAAAACTGTTGTTACTCAGAATACTCATAATCCAAAAGCTAGGAGATGAGTTGAAGCAAATTTGAATGTTTTGAAGTTTATCATTGCTTTTATTAAAAAGGCCCTAAAGTAAAAGAGGTAGAGAGCCAAGTGGGATTCTAAAGAGCCTCTCATGCTCTGAGAGCACTCAGCTCAAGCTCATAATTCCTTAAGAGATTTTTATTTCAGTATTTTACTTTCAAGTTATCAGTTGGGATCAGATTGATGTGGTGCCTACAAGCATGCTTTGAAGCTCTGCTGAAGCACTTACCAGACATGGGAGTCGTGCTGGATCAAATCACTGACCACCATAAGCATTAACTCTATTTGATTTCACAGCATCATGCAATCATAGAATTACTAAGCTTGAAAGACTACCAAGAATCATCTAGTCCGACTGTCCACCTACCACCAATATTGCCCACTAAACCACATCTCTCAGTGCCACATCCCCATGGTTCTTGAACACCTGCAGGGATGCTGACTCCCCCACCTCCCTGGGCAGCCTATGCCAGTGCCTCACCACTCTTTCTGGGGACAAATTGTTCCTAATACCCAACCTGAATCTCTCCCGATGCAACTTGAGGCCATCCCTCTTTACAACAGCATGAACCAATGTTGTAGTAGGCGACAACCAAAGGTACGGGATGTGACGCTATAGGACCTCCCCTGCCTAGTGCTTGGGTGTAGATGAAGCTAACAAGCTGATAAGGGAACATGTATAAGACAATATCTCGACGCAATAAATGCCATTTTGCCGCTCATCATATTGATGTGTAAATGCAACAAGGTGGTCGGGGACGGGAAGAAGTCCTTGCGGGCAGGGCGACAAGTTACGAACGGAATATCGGATGTGGGGAAGACCATATTTGGTGCCCCGTGTGAGGATCTTGTCATTCCCCTGGCTCTGGTGCAGGCTGGCACCTAACCCACGGCGATGCGGATCCGCTCGTGGAAGGCGGGGATCGCATTACGTTGCTGCAGCAACACAGAACCTGTGGTGCAGAAGGATTTCGCCGCAGAAGGCCGGATCGGCTTGCTACACTCCTACTCCCTAACCCCAGCCATGGAACAAGTTATTAAGGTACTGCTTTTGTTTTGCAAAGTTTACTGCAGGAAGAATTCTTCTGAGAAGGAAATTGCCGCGGTACTCTCTCGTTTAGAACAAGAACACATAACTGCCTCCCCCCACGAAGTACTTTACTATCAGTTGTGGGATTTCCTTACAATGGTGCTCATGCAGAGATATGACTGCTCAGAAAGTTGCGGAGCTTAGAGCATGGGGGTTGATTCTTGGCACTTTGAAAGCTGCCAGGGAAGAAAAAAAGTTACAGCTCGCACTGGAACCTGATCCGGGAATTTTTCCAGAAGACTTTTTGGATCCGGGAAGTCCCAGCAGGCCGGGAGATAGTGTCTCTTGCAGGAATCCAGAGGACGGCTCATCGATTCAAGCAGCAGCCCCGGCGCGGCCACCGGCCCCGGCCCTGCTGCTGGTCCCAGCCCCAGCAAGTGCAGCTCCGTTCCCAGCTCCAGAGAGAGCAGCTCCACTCCGCAGCGCCGTGATAGAGATGGTGCCGGCCACACCAACCGTTCTTACGTTTGGCGCCACCCCCCAGATGTCAATCACTGCTGAGGAATGCGAAGGGGATAAGGAGACACAGAAACTGCTACCTGCATATGGGTCGCTCGTTAAACTCTTTCAGATGGTTAAGACAGAGAGAGAAGTCTGGCAAGCAGCATACGCACTGTTGCATTCGGACTCGGGGAAGAAAGGGGAAGATAAGGGGAAGACGGAGACAGAGGGAGTTGAATCAGAGATAAAGACCTCAGAAAATGCCTCGATAACAGAGGGGAATAGTTGTGATGAGAACGATCTGGGAGGTACTAAAGAAAAGAAAGAAGGGGGAATTCCTGGGGAGGGGCAAACTCATTGTTTTGTGGCTCCTCTGTATGTCCCCAGGGGTGCCATGCCTTCGGCACCGCCCCTGGGGTATATGCGGTGGGGTCACTATCCGTCGGGTGGGGTGTGGGGGATTACTGCTGGGGGAATGGTCCGTTTCCCTGGCACCCCTTTGGGAAACAAACCATTGAAAGAAAAAGAGAAGGGGACCCCACTGTTCGCGATTCCACCCCCATATAACACTCAGGAGGTGCTGGCTGAGTTGAAAGCACTGGAGAGGGTTCGAACTCCCCCAACTTCATCATCCTCAGACTCCTCACTGTCTGACTCGGAGGACGATCAGGGCGGGGAGGACTCTGATGCAAGGGATCTAAGGGAAGTGTGTAAGGCTATGAAGAGGGCGACTGGGAAGAAAAAGAGGACCCCAGAGAAGAAGGTTAAACGGGTGGGATTTCAGCTTCCGGGGTCTAGGAAAGCAGTGGAACGATGGATGGTGAAAGCGAAGCAATGTGTTCTTGAGGACTGCACTTTTTCGCCTCAAGATGTTCCTAGTCAGTTGTGCTACCCAGTTCTAGCCCATGCAGGTGGGCACAGGGAATGGCAGCCGTTAGATTTCAAGTTGCTATTGCAGTTAAAATGGGCCGTTTCCGAGGGGGGTATCATGGGTCCGGCTGCCCAAATGTTTCTGGACATGATTAGCATGAGTGGACCACTTATTTTTGATTGGAGACAATGTGCTTGAGCTTGTTTGACCCCCGCCCAAGTGCCCGTTTGGGAGACTCTCCTCGGAGACGAGGCGGAGCGGCAATTATTACAGGCTTGGGACAATCCAAATCACCCACTACACGGAGCCCGAATAGAGATGCTTGTAGGGCAGGGGCCCTGGTTGGCTCCTCAGGATCAGGTCGGGCTGCCTGTAGCAGTGCTGATGGCAGCTGCAACATAGGGAGGAGTGCGTTTGAAAAAATGCGTTCAATTCTTTTGGGTTCGCCAAGCTATCTTCATATAAGGCAAAAACAAGGAGAACACTTTGGCTTTTTTGCTAACAGAGTGCAAATGGCAATTGCTGCAAGCGCACTCCCTGCTGAAGCTCAGGATGTGGTCTTGCGAGAATGTCTGCGCTCTGGGGCTTTGCCAGCATTCAGGGCAGCGCTTGCGGCCTTGCCTGGTTCTGCACGTGTGGAGGAGTTAATACAAAGAGGCTGTGAACTGGCTTGTGCTGATGAGGTACAGCCGCTGACTGCAGCACTTCAAGCCTTTGCTTTGCAACAGCAAGGTCACGGCAGCTGTTTCAAATGTGGGAGGCTGGGACACAGAGCTAAGGATTGCAGAACCGAGAGGGCTGCAAGAAGCAAAACTCCTTTGAAATGCTGGGTGTGTGGGGGCTCCCACATGGCTCGTCAGTGCCCACACAGACATCAGGGGAGAGTCAGGAAACCACCTGGCCGGGACAACACAGGGGTCCGAGTCCCAGCCTCAAGCCTGGACCCCAGGAGCCAATGTTCCAGCGCAAGCATGGGGAGCCCCATGGCTCGGTTCAGATCAGGGACACAATTAAAAACAAAAGCAGGGAAACTGGGAGCATCCTTGGTGTCTGCTGTGCCGCTCGCAACGCCAGCGACACAGGGCATCTGGGTTGCAGGTACGGTGTTGGAGGGCAGGTTGCTCGGCAGCACGTAGCTACTGATTTACTAATGATTTATGATGTAATGATGTAATCCCTAGATACGTGGAATGTGGTGTTTCCAGTGTGTTCTAGTATATTTCAGCATATCCATAGTATTCTGTATCCATAGTGTTGTAGTTAACAACATATCCCATATATGGAGATTACTCGGGCAACGATTTGTTAGCGTGTGCGTTGCATAGAGCTTGTATCCCTGGACCCTGTATCCCTGGAAGCATATATGCTATATAAGATGGTGTGTTGCTACAATAAAGTAGAAGCCGTGAACTCCTATTGAGTGTTGAGCTTCCCGCGCCAGGGGGGGCAACCCTTTTGGGGAAACTTGGGGCGTTCCCCAACAGTACGGGAGCTTTAGAACAGGGATATGAAATACGTCCACAGAGAATCAACAGTGATTCAGTTGAGGTACACTCATTACACAACATGGATCAAGACCACTCCCCCCCCCTCCCCCTAGTCAATCTCACTTTTGGGTTAAGTCGAAGCCCACAACTAAAAGTCAGGATTTGCATTCAGGGTTTACTGAGCCCCTCCCCTCCAGTCATCTCAACCACCTTTTTACTTGATTCTGGAGCTGACTTCACAACTATCCCAGAGCAGGTTTGGCCGTGCAAATGGCCAGTTGAACCCACTGTGCGACTAGTGGGAGGTGTGGGTGGTACTACTGCCGGATGAACAGATCTTCTGAAAGGGGATACGGATTTGGCGGCTCCTCGAGAATTATCAGCAAGACATCAGCATTTGTTGCCTCATTTTTTTTAACATCTCCAGCAGGGCGCCTTGCAGCGTTGGGATGCTACTTGAGGCATCCAAGCACATTTGCTGGTACAACCCGCAGGGGCCCAAATGCCTCTCAATATAGAATAATCTTGGGATAGAACGAAGTATTCTGATAGTTTTAAGGGAACAGATAGTTGTGTCTATAGTTGCAGATGTTTTGTTTCGTAGAGAGAGTTAACCTTGGTAGTTGACTTTGCTTTGCGAACGGGTGTTCCACTTGGGCTCTGTATAACGCACTGGCCACACGGATGCAGTGTACAAATGGAAAAGGCCCTGCAGACCCTGAGAAGAATAAAAGCAGGAGAGAGTCTGTGATGGGTGAGAGAGGAGAAGTGCACGTTGAAGCAGGTGACGCCCTGCTGGCACTGCCTATCACATCCACCGCTGGCGTGTTTCTTCTCTCTCCTTTCTGGTGGTTTGCCATATTTCAAGGGTCAATAAGTAATAATGCACTACCGTAGGGAGTTTCTGATTCCTGCTTATGGGATTATCTAGAATGGATGCCTGAGTGCATGTGAGTGTGTGTATGTTGACTGGAACTCATGATCCTGTGTGCAGCTCTGAGTGCATGGTTTGCTTGTCTCTGTTCCTGAGACATCTTGTCTCTCAGATCCAAACATACCCTGAAACAGCACCGCTCAGTTTTAGCCACACTCACCAAGTTAGGATGTTAGTCAGTTAAGGAAAGTAATGCTCCTAGTGATGTTTTGGCACGCTTGCCACTAATATCAATTCTATCCGACATGCAACTCTATGGAGTTGTGGATTTTCTATTAGGCCAAAGGCATGGCTGTAAGCACCTTAAAAGCAGGTGTTGTACAGTTTTAGTGATCATTCAAAATCAATATATCAGAGTATACAAAAGTTGAAGATTTTCTCTAATCAGTTACAGGTACACACAGAATGGGACCCTCAGGGACTCTTTTCCAGGTTGCAGCCTTGGGCCATTGGCCAAACAAGTGTTTATCCTTTTGATGGGTTTGGCAATATTTCTTGTCATTATGCTATGTTTGCCTTGTATCTTTCTTTCATTTAGCATGTCAATAGAAAGATTGGCTTGCTGGACGATCAAGCAAGCTAACGTCACGATGCTTGTGTTTTATGTAATGTTAGAATATTAGAATAGAGTATGACGTGTTTTTGTAGAATAGAATAGTTATAGGTCTTATAGGTATAAAGCTATGGACATTAGGGTTTGAGTCTTTTATTTGCAGGAGTTGCTGGAGGAAAGACCTAAGCCCAGCAAGCTCAAGCGGAAAGAGGACCTCGACAAGGAACCGCAGATTTCTTTGAGAATCATTTTTTGAAGTGATCACCTGCTTACGGCACCTGTTTTCTCATGCTTTCGATTCAGCCTTGGTGCTGCACACCCAGAACAGCATTTTGTGAGGCATGGAAAATGAGCAAGGCAGTTTGACTACTCTTGAGTACCTTGTCATCCGTTTGGAGTCCATTTGCTTGAAATGGCTCAAAAGTCAGGTGTTCATGAATAGGTGATGATTTCATTAAGGGCTGACATTGTTATCTTGAAAAACACTATTCTAGAAGCTTTATCATAGAAGGCTCTTTACACACAATTCATAGATTTTTGGATTGTGCGTTTAGTGCGTTTTCGCTGTGTGACTCTGCTTCGTCTTAGTTTAGGGGTCTGAGACCATGGTTTGCATAGATTCTTAGAGGATTCGGTATAAGGTTATAATGCTATGCATACTTTGCTTTATAGGATGCATACAGCAATGCTTACAGCATGACAACCACTACGCTATACTATGGAAACTGTGCTTACAGTGTGTGATGGAGTTTTAGATCAGCCTAGAACACCATAGGCTGTGTGAAAGCTTGTAGGACAGGAAGTCTTAGGACAGCTAGTAATAAGGATTTCTATAATACGCATGTGTTATAGAGTTTTAATAATAGATAGTTTAGGTAAGAGATAGGTTTAGGGATAAGATACTCGCGGTCGTGTTTGCGGTCACGCTGTCACGGTTAAAATTTTACTGCTTATGGGGAGGGGGAGATGTTGTAGTAGGCGACAACCAAAGGTACGGGATGTGACGCGATAGGACCTCCCCTGCCTAGTGCTTGGGCGTAAACGAAGCTAACGAGCTGATAAGGGAACATATATAAGACAATATCTCGACGCAATAAACGCCATTTTGCCGCTCATCATATTGATGTGTAAATGCAACAAGGTGGCCAGGGACGGGAAGAAGTCCTTGCGGGCAGGGCGACAAGTTACAAACGGAATATCGGATGTGGGGAAGACCACAAACCATATGCGACCATGCTGACTTCCTATTCAAATCTCATAAGCTTTATACAACTTTAAACTCTGCAAACTGCAGTTTAAAGGTGCAGTAATCACCTTTTTGACAAGAACAAAATAGAAAAAGATAAATGCTGCTTTCAGTCTGTTCTCTCAGCATCTGTTTTAATCTTTCCCTTTCCCTAAACAAGTAGAACATGGTTTTTTTCCACCTACGGCACATGGAATCCTTTATTTCTTGCAAATAAGTGGTGGGTATTGAATGAATTTTGATGCAAAAGAAGGTGTTGCTTTTTGTTGGTGGCTGTTGGGTTTTTTTGTGTGGTTTTTTTTTTTTTTAAATGTACAGTAGCCAACTACACACTAGAAGTGAGGTTACATAAAGAGAACGCACACAATACTGTCATGCTGTCATGAAACATCATTGGGATTCTTAGGGAATTTACAACTCCAGTGTTCAACTGCTGGAACTATACATACAAAGAATGCTGGAGCACAGTGGAAACGCTCAGGCCACATGACAGTGAGGTGCATCATCACATGTACTGCAGGTGTAACAATATTAGTGGCAAAGTTGCTCAGAGCAGACATCAGGCTGCATTCAGACAACTGCAGTATCTTTTTGTGGTTGCTGTCTTTGTGCAGAATCAAGTTCTTTAGAGTTAAGCCATTCTCCAGAGACTAAGTGGATGTTATTTCTTAAGACTGAGAGCAGCTGACAATTTCCTTGCGGTACATCTTGGAGCAAATCCTCCTATACCTCAATTTCATTCAAAGCACATTTCGCTGTGAACCACTGAGATCTATGTATTTAAAGGCTATAACTTTGCCACTTCAATCAACCTCTATTTTTATCATACTTATGAGAAATATTCTTAGAACATACTTCAGTACAGCTGGCTTGGAAATGAATTTCTTACCCCTAATTAGACACTGACAATTTACAAGTCTTCCCTTAACTATTTCAATCCACTACAAAGATTTTTACTAAAGCAGAAACAAGATATAAATTTTTTATATTTTTTTCAAATGTGCAAATAGTTTTATCGTCTATTTTAAAATCCTGTCCAAATAAACTAGATCCACTTAAAAAGCAAAAAGACATTCTCATATTCAATTTTATGAAATACTTCATTTCAGCCTTCCTTCAGTACTTGAAGGGAGCTCATAAGCAAGAGGGGGACTGACTTTTCACACAGTCTAACGGCTTTCAACTGAAAGAGTAGAGATTTAGACTAGGTGTTAAGAAGATATTCTGTAGTCAGAAGGTGGTGAGGCCCTGGCACAGGCTGCCCACAGAGGTCATAGATGCCGCATCCCCGGAGGTGTTCAGTGCCAGGTTGAATGAGGCCCTGGGCAACCAACCTATGGCAGGGGGTTGGAGCCTGACGATCTTTAAGGTCCCTTCCAACTAAAACTAAGCTGCTATATGATACCAACTCCCATAGTGTTTTTCCACTCATTCGTTGCCCTATGATGAATGACACTGTGTACATCTGACCAAATTTGGTTTCGTAGCTGATTCTACTGTGCAGAGATGTAACACTAATTCCTATTTTTCCCCAACTCAGAACATTTGCCAGAGCTGCTGGATAC
Organism: Numida meleagris; assembly: GCF_002078875.1. Classification (NCBI taxonomy): domain Eukaryota; kingdom Metazoa; phylum Chordata; class Aves; order Galliformes; family Numididae; genus Numida; species Numida meleagris. The sequence goes on along the minus strand of NC_034414.1, from coordinate 4,674,373 downwards.
CCCAAAGCACAGCAGTCAGGCACAAGACTCATGCCACTTTCAGCTATAGCCAGAACTCCTGCTCAGTATTCCTTGGGATCTCTTTGGCCCTTCAATTTCATTTCTATTGATATAAGCCAGTTCCGTGGTGCAGTTTCTTTAATATCACGCTGCTTTTGAAAACCAGCTTTATAGCATTACACAGGACATTTCCTACTGCTCCTTTCAACTGCCTTGCACTACCACACCAGCAAGCAGAACCACTCTTTGCTATTCCCTGCTTTACTTGCTCCTCTCTCACTACACAGGTGAGTAACAAGAGGATAAAATTTATTTCCCTAACAGACAATTTGAGTATTTCAGTTAGGAAAAAGATAATTTTTAGACTGCTATGTTTTACTACATCCCCATTTTAATACACATAGTCTTTATGTTCAAGCATATAGGTTAGGAGACCTTAACTAGGATTTTTCACATAGAATCAATAACAAATAGTACTGCACAAATTATACGTAGTCTACAATACACAGAGCATAAAAATAAGAGCAGTGAAAGTTCCTACAGAATGGCAGGCTACACTGAAAAAGACATCAATAGCTAACAACAATGAAAAGCTAATATAAACAGTAAATCAAAGGGAAAGGAAGTTAGAGGGCATGATCCTGCAGCAAATGCTAAGAAACTACATGAAGACTATGTGATTTCCATAATGATAAGCAAGCAAAGGACCAATCCACTCTGCATTCTGGGAACAAGAGGTTCTCAACACAGAACGTTAAACAAGTATAATAACAAGGAATTTGTTTCCACACCAGCTTATACAAGGTTCTCCAATATATCACCTACTCTTCAGTGCTCTGCATATCCATTTGCAGATACATCAATTCCTTCTGCTTTGCCTCTTCAACCATATTAGTACACAGTGATTTAGTGTTGGAAAAACAATCAAAGTATTTTTGAAGAAATCCAAACATACTTAAAATTGTTCAGAGCATTGTCGCAACGCGCACGCCGAAGTCACATTTCCCCCATTTTCTTATTTATTAGCAAACTATTACTATTCTATAAAATAATAGCACTAATCATATTAATAATATAACCATCATAACTTAGTCAAGGCCTCGATTGACAACACACTAAGAAATGATACAAGGCAAAAATAGCAGAATGACAAGAAATATTGCCAAACCCATCAAAAGGATAAACACTTGTTTGGCCCATGGCCCAAGGCTGCAACCTGGAAAAGAGTCCCTGAGGGTCCCATTCTGTGTGTACCTGTAACTGATTAGAGAAAATCTTCAACTTTTGTATACTCTGATATATTGATTTTGAATGATCACTAAAATTTGTACAACACATGCTTTTAGAGTGCTCACAGCCATGCTTTTGGACTAATAGAAAATCAGTGGTTGCACAACTTCATAGAGTTGCATGTCAGATAGAATTGATATTAGTGGGCAAGCGTGCTAGAACATCACTAGGGGCATTACTTTCCTTAGCTGGCTAACATCCTTACTTGGTGAGTGTGGCTAAAGCTGAGCAGTGCTGTTTCAGGGTATGTTTGGATCTGAGAGACAGGATGTCTCAGGAGCAGAGACAAGCAAAAAACAAATTACGAAACAATACCAATAAGTAAGAAAGACACAATCCCAGTTATTTTCTGCCTTGAGATGAGGCCAAATGTATCGTGCTGGAACCCACATAGGGCCAGTCCCTGTAGAAACACAAGCATATCCACTACCCCAAGGTAAGGGACCTTCCCAATGCCCTGTGGCCATATTCCGAATGTTAACCATTGGCTGTTCCTTGAGCACTGGGGAGACCCCAAAATGACAGTCCACTCGAGTTGTATCTGTATGATCACTATCCAAAAAATTCAGCACCAGCAAAGCCTTACATAACCTTTCTTGTGGCGTGTCTCCCGTATTCCCCCTTTTTTTTTTTAATTAAGAATACATTTCAGTGTTTGATGAGCACGCTCAATGATATCAGCCGTGTGGTTGCCTACAGTTAAAGGACCAGGCAGCATAGTGTGAGATTGAATATGCATAGTAAAATAAGGAATACGGTGAGAGACATATTGCAAAACTCGCTTGAGCTGCGCAAACAAAGCAGGGTGGTTAACTTCCTTAAGAAAAGATCCTTCAATCTGCTGAATGACACCTGCAACATACAGAGAGTTAGTTATTATATTAAGCTTTTGCTCTGCAAAAATTTGAAAAGCTTGAGCTACCGCAGCTAGTTCTACAACTCGAGGTGACCCATTGATGATATGCACATCTGACTGCCATCAGGTAGCAGTCACATGCCAGAGAACCACTGCTCAGTGTATCTTGACGGAGCCATCTGTAAATACAGTAACAGCATTAGATATTGGAGCATGTGAAAGTAAAACATTTGTTGTACGGAACAGATCACTCAAATTATGCAGTAACTGATGTTGGGGGGGGTGGGGGGGAGGGGCGTGGAGATTTGTCCAGTATAGTCAGTCATAGCAGTTTGAAAAGCGAATGAATGCACAAGAATCCAATCAAAATCTTTTTTAGTAGCGGGTATGTAGATGCAGTCAGGGTCAAGAGCTCGTAAAATTTGTAGACAATGTCGACCTCCCTGTATTAACATTGCAAACAGCTCCAGTCGTGATGTAATGACACAATAATAACATAGCTGTCACTGATTGCAACCAAAAGATGATATATAAAGGCAGACTGAATTCCATCATCTTTCACCGAGCTCCTTAGCTCCTTCACTGCCTCATGAGGCAGGCACTCCCACCGGGGGGGCTGATTTGCATGATACATCACAGGAAAGGCTGGCAATGCATCAGTATCACCCCGTGATATTACTTCTTTTCTGTACTGTTCTAAAGCACTGTAGTACGCTGTAGAAGAGAGAACATTTTTCCTTCCCATCCCCTTCAAACTCATCAGGAGGGAAAAAAATCCAGTTCGTCCTCCGGATCTTCTGGACTAGGAGCAAAAAGATCCTCTAGTTGCAGTCAATCCTTGTCTTTAACAAAATTACATGCGGAACGGCAAGCGGCATGGGGGAGGGAGGTTGGAGGGGGGCAGCAGCATCACGGCGAGTGGCGGTGGGGGCAGGGGGGCGGGCAGCGAGCGTCGCGGGGGGGCATTGCAGAGGGTGGCCGCGGGGCAGGGACAATCTGGAGCGGACTGTGGCCGCGGGTGCTGCTGGCACCTCTCAGCAGCGGCGGCGGTGTTCTCCGAGGGCCACACCTTTTCTTCTCCCCGACTGGGGGAGGGGTTGGAGTTGCGGATCGGGTCCGGGCAGGAGATGCTTTCCTCATCAAGGGGCAGCGGCGAATAGTCGGAAGGATTTGTCCTTCCCTGTCGAACTTGTTTGAGCGCTTCCAAGACAAACAGGGAAAAGTTTTGCAGCTGTTTTATCTGCAGTAATTTCAGCATCCCAGAGTCCTATGCCAATTTTGTCCCAAACTGCCCCATCAAAAGAAAACCCAGATTTCGGAAACTCAGGGGCGTTTTTGCTTATCCATTTAAGAAAAGTAATGAATGCTGCGGTAGATACAGTTTGATTCTGAAACTTTAAAATTCTCTGTAATACTTCGAGATTTACTTGTTGCTCCTTCATTAGAGAGCTCCCCATAGTTCCCAGGCAAAACTGACTCAAACAGTCACGATACTTTCCCTTTCTCAGGCAGCTCACTCGAACCCTCCTTGGAGTCTAGCTGTAGCCACCTCGCCTCCGCCATAGCTACCCTGCACTCACTTCATACTCTTCATACTCTTAAGTGCATTAATCACCATCCTCCACGTAACTCCTAACTTCTTATAGTCCTTAAAGCCATCCAGGGCAGCTGCCCACAACTTAGCATCCACCAGCTTCCACTCTGCTATGAAGAATACCATCTCCACGTCTTTCATGCAGCCCTGAGCCTTAGCCCAGCTCAGCAACTGCTCCAAGTCCTTTGATTGGAGTGCTTCACCTCTCTTAGAGAGAATAGCGAGAAGGAGTCCACTGCTGAACTCTGCTCCATTCTCTCCCAACCGCATAGGGGAGCGACCCCGTCACCCAGGCTGGGCCCGTGTCGTTGCGCCTCCGGTTCTGTCTCTCAACAGCTCTGAGGTCGGTCAGTGGTCACCCCCAGCATCAAGCCACCCTTGTCCTCATTCAGCAAAGGACCCGATCCCTCTCAGATCTGTTCGGGCACCACTTGTCACAACGTGCACGCTGAAGTCACCCACTGTACCAATATGGTTATCGCGTAGTGCTTAATTTATTGCAACTCGACTACAACATTTATAGAGCATCAGGTAGGCATCGTGCGCTACAACACTGCTAATTGGACAGCGGATATCATCGCATAGGCATTCTTGCAGTTAGATAGTGGTTAGCAGTCCTGTAAAGCACAACCTGGAGGTGTAGATGTTCGACCTTGCAACACAGCAGCTGTTCCTCATTTCAGGCCTCCAAGGACGCACCAGAGATCACTCAAGCATGTTCTAATAAACATGCCCACTGTCTGTCAAATACTTCCCACAGAGCATCACTTTACTTTATCCACAAAGTAGCTTTTGCCATTAATAACAACATTGGTAACAGTTCACAGCATTAAGAAAATAAAGGTACAGCATGAAATTCTGCCTGTGTTTATAATCTCCAAAAATATATAATTTTGATACTGCTGATAACTAGCATTTATATTCAGTTGAGCTAAATTTTTAAATTAAGGTTTTCATTTCCTCTAATGATGTAAAAAAATGAAGTCCAAAGACAGATGTGACAGTCTACATTGCATCTTTTAAGTTGGCAGTGGTAGTAATCAACTTCATCTTATTTACAGTAATATTTATTTTACATTAGGATACTGTTTAAGAGAATTTATGATCTGCTTTCCAGGTTAGGTGATATTCATTCAGAGCCTAACTGATGTAGCTTTTTATTCAGACTTGGAGCTAGCTCATGGTGTTGACAACTTCTAAACCAAGAAATTTTTCAGTAGGGTCCCTACAGAATGTCCTAGCCCGAGTTGATCTCCTTATGGACTCATTCTCAGCTCTTCCCCCAACACATGCATGAAGTGGGCAAGGTGATTTTTTTTGTTCTAAAACTAAGAGCCCTACTACACTTCTAATGCAGCCTTCAGACTCCACATGCTCTGAGTGACAGAGCAAGTGGCTATCTATGGGGTTTATTAAAGAGCTCTGGAAATCAGTTTTACTTCACTTGACTACTTAACACTCACCCACTTGCTCCCCACTTCTTCCTCTGCAGCATTACATTCCCCCTTTCATTACTGCAGGACCAGCAATGTCAGGTAGAAAGACACATTGGTTTACACCATGCAGCTCTTCACAGTTACTGGGAACTTACCAGCAGAAATCCCTGAGCATACTGCACCACCAACCTCCCTGTGAGTCCCAGACTTGCAGGTGCTTCTCTTCTAGCCATTGTCTTCATCTGTTTGGATCCCCAGTCCCCAGCCCACTGGTTTTCCCAAACAGCTGAAGTGCAGAAGCACAGCATACAGCCACCCCTTGACTGCTGTCTGTCTCTTATGTGTTCATCATGAATGATGCATCAGAAATTCTCAGTTTTTACCTAAATGTAAAGTAGTTAGAGTACTTAGAGTACTGTAAGAACTATAGCCAGAACAACCTCTTTATCTTTGTAGACTACAGCAGTAGAAGGCATTTGGCAGACAATGCAAGTTTGAGGGATTCGTGTCTGGCATTAAGGCCTCCTAAACACTAATTTTGCTGCTTCTGTAACAGTAAGGGAGTTTTATCTCTTACACAGGTACTGAGGATTGACTATAGACAGGGAAAACAAGCTTCCTGTTCTTAAGCTTTTGTGCTTTGGACAATAATTTAAACTCAATGAAATATACATGTAGGAGCCATTCATTCAATACCATGTATTAAAATTCATAGAAAGCTGCCACTATTAATTTTTACTTATATAACTACCATATTAGCAGGGAAATAGGGGAATGATTTCTTAGCGTACCAGTCTTTTTTAAATACTTCACTAACAATCTCCAGAATTAAACTAAAAACCTCATGATCAATCTTCTCCATTGCTAACATTATCTTAGTATAATCAAACTGTCCAAAAAGAACCAGTTGACCAACTGAAAAGATTTCTAGCCTTAAGAAAGAGAGTTGCTGATACATAAACCCAACAGTCTGACTTTCATTGGCAATGTACTGCATCAGAGAAAACTGATGTGAAATATAGCCAGGTTTCTGAATAAGAGCGAATAGTTGAGGATAACAGACCAGTTGCAACGTAAGGTGAATGAGGGCTGGTGAGCATCTGTCGTGATTACCTAGCATAGTTGTATGATCACAGAGAAATGGAGAATCTTCTGTTCTCTGATTCCCAAGTCTTTGTTACCTTGTTCAGACATTTCTTAAACAGTCAAAATGATATAAAATATTGGGGACCTGAGCGTTAAAAGAATATTAAGTCAACATCCCATGCAAATATTTATTCCTTTGTTATTTCATAAGAATATCATTTAAAAAGGTTTTTGCATATGTTGTCATCTTAAAGCACACTCTGAGAAGTAAATCCAGAGAGAGGTACTATTGTTCATTTAAGGTATTCCCGCATTTCTAAATTAACATGACAGATTCCTTTCACTCTTAATTGTAATGGATCAAAAGTCAAGCTACAAAATCAGAGAAGAAAGGAGTAATTCAGTTCATTATTCACGTCATTTTGAAGTGCATGTGGAGAGCCACAGAAAACTTAAGACAGAATATACAGACTCCCTGACCCTCACCCTGGTCACCAAGAGCAACCATCAGCATTATATACCTAGCATTATTACTGGGATAGGAATTCAGCACCTGGTGTAGTTGCAAATGATTCCAAGGTTAGGAATTTTTTTGTTCAGCATTAAAGAACCAATGTAACTGTAAGGTAAAAAAAAAAAAAAATCAACTGCCATACTCACGACAGTTGAAGTATTTCCAGTATTTCCACTATATACATTCTGCACCTAGATGCAACTGATTTAAGAAAAACTGAAACAAGAGCAGTCCCTACTCTTCTTCGAACTACATTTAGTACAGCCAATAACTGTACTATTTTCGCAGCATTATTAGTAGAAAGATGGTGGATAACACCTCAAAAATATCTAGCAGCTTGCCTTTCTTCCAGCTCCAAATAGAGATAAAACCAAGGAGATATGTCATTAAAAGAAGATTAACTTCCTCAGCCTAATGAAGAGCAAGGCAGCGAATGCTTTGCAATCATTTCCAATGATAATGATTTCAGAAGCCTTTGATTTTGGAGTAAGTGTTTGACTGAGGTTGTAAACCGCAAGCTCACCAGAATCTTTACTCAAATTTCTGGCATACTTTCATGTATCTGTGAAATAAATAAAGAGAAATGCATATGTCTTATAAAAAAAGGATTTCAGCAACTAGCAACATACCAGATGTGTTAGAGATTTCTATACCAGTTTGATTGGAGTTCAACATTGATATATGATGTAAAATAAAAAAACAACATGGCTGAGGGAATAGCAAGCAATGTATGAGCTGCAGTGAACTAAAGATTCTTCAATACAGAGACTTCTCATAACGTGTGTAGGTATAACAAAAAAAACAGTCAAGTTGAAGAGTTATTCTAGCAGATAAAGGCTTGTATCAAGATGCACATGTTCTGTAAATGCCTGGAAATCAGAATTGTACAGGATGACTGTAGAAATGCCAAGATCTTTCAAAATTTCTGCAGATTTTCACTTCTGCTTTGTCCAAAAGAATTTACTCCTACCCTAAATACATAAAGAAAAAAGCAGCTTACATGAAGTAAAAGCTACTTTACCTTGTTCTACTTCAAAGATCTTAAGACTTTACAATCAAATTAAATTAGAAAATATAATTAAATCCCAAAGTAGCGCTGGTCTTTCTCATGAAGTCAAAGTTGTTATCTGCTAGAATGGATTTTGGTTTCCTTCATCCCACTGACAATACTCAGAAGCATGGTACTGTTAAGTACTCCTTGTCAAATTCACCTGTCTTTAGGTAAGAATTTAAGACTTGGTCCAGACCAATTTAAGATTTGGTTCCATCTTTGGGAAATTCCTAGATATTTCAAGTGCACCTCATTTCTTTTCCACCAATTTTCCAGGACATTACTCAAATATATCAAATGTCATACCACGCTTAACCACTTTTATGTACAAGCTATGCAAAACAGCAGAGCTATGCGGAACAGTGTCCCAAAAGTATAACACCATGAACAGTCTGCCAGCCTTTCACTAGTTATTTGAACATGATTAGCATCCTTTTCATCCTACTTTTGTTTTTAAAATATCACAATCTGTCTGTGTACTGATTGGAGAGCTTTTGCATTCAGCTAATTGAGACAGTCTCAAAGGCAAGAAGTCTAATGAATAACACAAAATAATTGTTAATTAATCAAACATTACCTCTTAAGCATGCTGGTATTAGTAGTCACGTGGGATAATCCTGCTGAGAAAATCTTGCAAGTCAAAAATGCTGGAAGGCAACATAAAACAACCCTGAGGTATCACTATTTTATTACGTGGGATGCATGCCACATTATTTCACTCTTGTAAAGTTCTTCACAACATTGCTGCATTTAAAATAACAGAGGAAAAGACTGAAGCATACTACATACAACTACCAAGCTGTTCTACCAGTCAGCTGCATATTCACATAGTTTCAGTATAGGTAGTACGATCAGTACAAATTATAGAGTTGAAGAAAGCTCTCCACTTCAACTGATGTTCTCAGAGCTGCTTAGAGTAGTATAAAACTTAAAAAAAAAAAAAGTGCTTAATTCCATTATAGATACATCTCTAGTTGCAAAGAAATACCAACAGTAAAATTTTGCTTATAATTAGGTCACCTAAATCTAGCACTATTTCTGAAGGTTCCAGCTAGTCTGACACATTATTCAGCAATCATCAGAACTTATTATATTCTTATTTAGACTCATTAAATAAACACTGCTGATGCACTTTTTGCCACATTTCTGTTAAGTACACCTCAATCTCAATTCAACTCCCAGCAGGAGTTCTTCCTTTCAGTCCTTATACAGAACTGAAAACCACTGTTAGAATGACACTGAAGTGTCCAACTTCTCCTCAGTGCAGTGACTGCCCAGCTCTGCTCACAGTAAATTTACCACAACATAGTAACACCCTTGGAATTTTCTTTTTTTAGACTGAGCTGTGTCCTTCTGGACACAACCTGGCAGTATAAGAACTATTTCTAGATCTATTTCATCCAAGACATCAAACAAAACAGAGACGACATATTTTAAGCCCTTATAATGGCATAAGCAAGCACATAGTAGCAGACAGCTTGGCCCCACAAATTTGAATACTGTAACTTATTTAACTCATTAAATAAGTTGGAAAGGAGGCAAATCTATTTTAGGAAACAAAAATACCCCCCTTTATCATTGTAAGTTATTTGGGAGGAAAAAAAATTTCCCTAAGGACCATGCAGAAGCTGCTGACAGCTCTGATGTGCAGCTTCTGCAGAAGTTCTCAGCTGTCTTCACTCAATGCTATCAGCTCACAACATACCAGTCGGAGAGCTAAGGGCAGAAATGCTGAAGAAGAAGGGGACAGAGGGAAAGGACCCTCTGTGATTAATTTAATCACATAACACCGTTCATTAATCAAAGCTTAATCTTTAACCAGATTCAAAAGGAACTGGGACACACGTGAAATTCCAGCACCACGCATTCCTGAGTAGAACCCTGCCAAATTGTTAATCAGTACCTTAATTTTCTTTTTTGGCATCATTAAATAAAAGTTGCTATCACCAGATTTAAAAGACTTATTGTGTATGTTGTCCCAGGCTGAAATTTATACTTAATATTCCCTCTCTGCCCTTCTGCTTACTGTCATTAAAATGACAATTTCAGAGATAATTAAATAAACCTGCTTTTTAGTCCCTTACTACATAAGTAGAGAAATATCATTGCGTAAGTAGAGATTTATCATTACTGAGGAATTCAACTATGGGATTAACCTTAGAGAACATTTCCATTATTATGCAGTAATATTTTTAACACTTTCTTGATACCTTGACTGAAAAAAAAAACAAACTATCAAAGATTAAGAAATTATCATCTAATATTCTCAACATCTGAATCTGCCAAAATAATTATTGCAATGGATCAGGCCTTAAATAAGTCTCACAAAAATGCCTTAAGGATTAAACAGCTAGAGGGATTATTCTTTATTTGATTCATTACTGCATGTGGCAAGCTCTGAAAAAGCCTGGCAACACATTAACAGCATCTTCTGCTGAGACCATTTATCACAGCTTACAATAAATATTATATGGGGGATATGTGCTTTTTCCTGGGAAGAGAAGTTTTTATAAGGTAATTTAGGTAAGGTGGATTTTGTCCAACGTTGAGGATACTTGTTCCTTCTTACAGGTCAACTCCCTCAAGAAACTATATTCTAATTCCAAGCTGGACATGATAGCATGTAACACTACGAAGTTCCAGCCATCCTCTCAGGTTTTTATTTCAGTTGACCTATATACATACTCTTTTCAAGTCAGTTAATTAACACCTAATACCTTCCACTGGGATGTGAGTAAGGCAACAACTTTTGCACTGGGATAAAATGGTATATGCCTTCTCCAAGCATGGTTTGCTCTTCAGTTCAGTTATGGTTACTGCATTTAAAATTCTTGGCCAGTGTTTCACTGTCAGCTTTCTTTCAGCGGAGCCTCTGGTGCTGTGGAGCAGGTGCTGCCGACTGGAAGCTCGTTCTCAAAGGAGGGGATCACACGGGATGTGGCTGGATGCATGAGAGCTGTACATGGCATATGGCATGACAGCTCCTTGGAACGAGAACTCGCAGCGCTCCGCTAACACAGGCACACAGCAGAGCTCCAACTTTGTCAGGCTGCAGAATGAACTGAGTGTTTGACAGAGATTAGTATGTGGTAGGGGCAGCAGCTTCCCAATCAATGCCATCAAAGCTAAATTGAAGCTCTGAGCTCAGTTGCCAAAACAGAAAATGTATTAGAAACCAGAGATGGATTAAATCTTTCCTTGCTGAAAATAAAAGCCAAAATAACATAAATCTAATATAAGAGCTTTTAAGCATCTGTGGTGAGAAAGCTGAAATATTAAATACTATGGTCTTCCAGCTGTTCTTGGGGAAGAAACACTGTACAGTTAACTCCCTCGCAGTGCTCAGAAGGAAATCCAAGCTATTTGCTAGCTGCACACAAAGCTGCATTTATTTAAGCAATTGAAATAGCATCCACAGACTTCCCAGCAACTTCCTTCATGGCACATACGCGTGTTTGATTTTGCAGAGAACAGCATGCATTTAACCATTCCTCACTGATTAAAAATAACTCTCCAGATGTTCCAGTGAACCAATAAGGGGCAGGGGAAAAGAACAGGCAGAAAAGAACAGAGAGAAAAGACAACTAAGAGAGATGAGAAAAATCCAAGTACAAGAATAAAAGCAGGAAGGGAAGCAGTGATTTTACTCAATGTGAGGTTGATACAAAAGAAAAAAATCTTAATCCTCTTCTGCTATATCCATTTAGTAATCATTAAACACAACCTGTGTGAAGCAGGATAGTCATTACTAAAAGAAAACAAACCAGTTCCAAAAGCAAGGCAAACTCTATTCCTCTTATCCCAAAAAGGAAATCTATTACTGTGATATTCATCCAATCTCAATGGACACAGTGGAAACACTGTCAACACCTACTTCTGAGTCTACAGCCTTGCTGTAATTAATGGAAATAGCCATGCACAGAGGATAACTTGGTTTCTCACATACACGATTCATTCCTTATAGTGTCCCTAGCCCTGAACCAGCTCTAGCAACTCTAGATGACTGGCAGGAACACGATTACATACATTGCAAAGGTCAGAAGTTTAAGCTTCTACTTCAAAAATAAGCAGTTCAGCATCAGCAAAACAAAGCACAAAGCTCCCATCACACTGCCATCAAGTTCAGTTCTTCAATGTAAGCTCGTGTTCCATTCACTGAAGAGCACTGTTTGTATGACCTAAGAAATGGTAAACAATGGGAACCAACATTCCTAGAGTGTTTGAGCAAAGATTTCTGCTACAAAGCACATGCATATACTTTTTTCACATATATACATACATATAAACACACAAATATAAAAATTGAAAAATACACATATAAAATAGTTACATCATGTGATCTAACAAGGATAACATGTAGCATATAACTTGTTCTGCTTTCTTATACTGTTGATGTACATTACACAAGACTGCCTAATGACACAGTTTGTACCTCAAACACTATTTAACAATACTAAGAGCATGCTTTATCTCCAATATCACAAATTTCACAATGGTCCAATCTGTGTTTTAATTAATGTTTTGTGGAATCATGTCTTATCTGACTATAATTTGCATTTCCAGTGTTGCAATGAATTCAGAGGCATCTTGCTAAAACAGTAATTATTTACTGTCTAAAAAAAAGTCAACTGTATTTCTTTTTTGAGTTCTCTGAATAGAGCTGTTAGATATACTAGAGTCCATCTTATAATTTCAGGCTGTTTTAAAGATGTACAGATATATATAATATTTTAAACATACGTATAACTACTCCTCAAGTTTCGTAGGAAGAATTTTGGAAGCTCCTAAGTTCAGGAGTGGTCCTGTGTGGAGCCAGTAGCTGAACTCAGTGATCCTTACGGGTCCCCTTCCAACTCAGAATATTGTAAAATTCTACAGTAATTTATAAAACTGCTTTACAGAAGGGTAGGAGGTGAATTAGGGAGACTTCATTCGTAAACATAGTGTTGATTAGGCCATTCAGTCCTTTGATAAATATTTTCCATCACAGTAGGTAGTATATTGATTTCAAAGCCAACACTGCAAGCTTTGTTGCACTTCTCCAAAGCCAGACATGCCAAGCAGGAGGCTTGGAAGGCTGTGGATCAGAAACTTCAGATTGCTTAAAATCTCTTCTAGACCTGAGCTGTTGTTATAGTGCAAGAACAAAATAGATCAAAATAATAGTAGTAATAAAGAGCATCTTTGAACTTGCAGGAAGCAGCCTGTATTATGTCTATAAAACACATTCCAGCCAGTGTATCTGTTCCCACTATCCTCTTAAGAAAGTCATTTATCCTGAAGAACTTTCACCCTCCCGTAACATGCAAACACACTTTCTACCTTTCTGAACTTCTATTTCATTTTTACCATGTTCAGCACACACTCATTCTCTATTCCATTTTCTGGTCTTGCTCCCCTGTTTCTCTCATAGGCATACACAGTCACTTTTCTTTCTCTTCCCCAAAGGGATTATGTTGTATCACTACCAAAAAAAAAAGTTAAACTTTCACAAAATACTCACACATTAGAGCCTCTTTGTTCACGAGCATCCTGACTATAACTACAGAAATTCTGTCCAAAGAGATGTGATTACATGCACCAGAAGCATTCTTCCTTCACCTGCAAAGCTCTCCAACTGCAGCAAGTACAACCATTGATTGGGTAACTGCTGAAGAGAGGATGACTTGTGCATTCTGTCATCAAACCTAGGGCTTCACTCACCACTAAATTCCTCTTTTTGCATCTTTTTTTTTTTTTGCAAGTTGCTTGCACTGTCCGTCTCGTATTCTTCCATTGTTGCTAAGCTCTGCTGAGACATTAAGTATAGAGAGATGACACCTACTCCTTGTCTTTCGATTTCCTTATCCCCAAAAGTTCAAGCATGGATTCCCAATTGTGTACTATTCCATCCGACTTCTGCAATAGAAGAGCCAGAGAAGACTCTGCAGAACATCCTCTCCTTTAACAGTGACGCTGCCTCCAAGGAGAAAAAAATACAATCAAGAAAGGTTCCCTTAGCAGTGCTAACAGCTGAGCAGAGCTAACAGCTCTGACGTAGACTCACAACCTTCTGCTGTACAATCTCAGGATCAGACACTAATTTCTAGTGAACCTGTTTTGGCACAACCCCTATTTTATTCCCTACTGCTCTGCACTCTGGGAAAATTTATGACTGGTTCTGGCATCTCAGCCTGATTCTCCTTCGCAAGCACTGCAACATAATTCATTTAGCATTCTACTTTCTTCTGTCAATAATTTACTGCTGCTATCAAACGGAGGCCTGGCTGTCTTTTTCACACTAACCTTCTGCTGCTTGCAGATTTCTTAATATTTACCATAAACTTTTCTGCAAATATCCTTTTGTCTTTCACCTCTGCTTTGTTTTTTTTATTCTCCTTTAGAGCCAGTAATGTTTTTAGTCCTCTCTAGCTGCTCAAAGTTTTCATTTTGCCTTTTAAATATGCATGTTTGCCTTTATACATGCATATATATATTATTATTTTTCTCAGCACAACTTGAAGCAGATCATAGCAGTAAACCAACAGAGAATAAAGCGCAAGATATATTTTAATCGTAATTGACATTTGTTTCTCACTGAAGGTGCCTTTATGTCCAATAATTCTGGCATGTACTGACACAGCAGTGTATTTCAGTTCCTTTAAGTATGGTCAAAAGAAGAAAGATTGGAGTTTCAAGGTCAGACTGGATGGAGTTCTGATTGCCTGATCAAGCTGTAAGAGTTCCTGTTCACTGCAGGGGACTTGCAGTAGATTATCTTTAAGAGTCCCTTCCTACTCCAACGATTCTATGATTCAAAATGTGTCCTAATAAAGAAATAGTATAAATGTGAGCAGAACTTGTCTTCCACGTAAATATCAGTTCTGATTTTGATAGTTGAGCCTACCACACTATAGCTAATAGCACCAATGTTTGTGAGTGGTCAGCTACATCAGAAAAAGGATACAAAATAGAAATGCTTGGAATCACAAGCAAGCTAAATCCCCCAGAGACCTGTTCAAGAAGACCCATCAAACCATACAGCCATCGAAAATATCTTCCAAACACAAGCAGTATCATGCATATAACGAAATGAAAGTCAGTTGCTACAGATACTGTGCAAAATATTGCATTATTGGGTCTTTCACCTTTCACAGATAATTTTTCTTTAACATATCAGATGTAATAAGGCAATATTTGATTAAAACAAAAAGGAAAAAAAAAGGAAGGAATAGATAACCCCCAAAGCCAGAACAAACCCAACCATAATACAGGCAGCAGCACCTGCATTAAGCTTCACAATTTATGGAACTAAACCTCTACCTTTACAAACCACCTGAATAAGAGCTTCTCATTGTGCAACAAAGCTTCTGAGACAGCACATACTGCTCACAAAGAAACAAAATTGCTTCTGACAGGAATCAACTGACAAGAAACAGCTGTTCCAGCAACATATACTTATTTACAGCAAGGATGATGATAGTTGGAACAACTGAAAAAAGCATTTAACTGGGATTTTTCATTTCTTCTTTTTTATTGTTCAGTACATACCTTAGGAGTTGTCAACGGTTTATGGGCGTTTGGCCCGGTTCCATGACGAAGGGGACGGGGGATCCACGGGCCCACGCCCCGGGAAAAGGGAAAAGGGGAAAAGGGGAAGGAGATGGCCCTGAGAGCAAAGAACAGCGGCAACAATCTGAGGAGAAACAAACTAATTTACTAAATAAAATATCGGAATGCAAAACAACACACTATAATACAATATAATTACAATTTAAGCTGATAAATCCAATACAGAGAGAGAGAATGTCCCAAAATCAAGGTAGGCCTTACTCTACTACCGACGATAAAATGGCTGGAGAGAGAGGTGCTGCCAAGACGAGAGGCGGTGGAAAAAGGGACGCGGTCTCGTGATCTGCAAGTTTTTATACTGCGAGCTTTTATCTTTTCCCTCCGGCTGGAAAATGGTAACAGAGGAGCAAAGTACCGTGGGGACTGTAGTAGTCCTTCTCTTCTGAGGACCAGGTATATCCACTACATGATGTTATGATGTGGAATACCAGTAACCGAAAATCACAAAACCATGACAGGAGTATTATGCAGTGCTTAAATATATTAAATCATATTTGCAAATATTACACTAGTATATTAATAATGTAATGAAATGCATACCTCCAATTATTTGCTGTGCTTACCAAGAGCACAGAAAAAATGGGAACTACAGGAAAGCTGAGAGCTATAAAGAAGACAGAAGATTTAAAAAAAAAAAGAAAAAAAGACATTTAACATCACCTCTCAGCTGGGTATCAGTCTACTGGATTTTTCTCATTTGCTTGAACATTTTCAACTAAGGAAGAGAATTGTTAACAGGAGGGACCTAGATTATGAAAAACAAAGCAAGCAGTGGCCCTGAGGCCTTGATAATAATTGAAGCTATGGATTCAATTCTGGAGATCTGCATGCTTCTGTTTCTCTATGCCCACAACTTTCAAAAATATAATAAAATAAAAATCTGAAAAGCTACTTCGTTTTTGTTCCCGATCTATTGCTTTTATTGAACATTACTTTTCATGAGGAATGTTTATTTGGAGCATATTTTGTGAAGTAGTTGTACACATGCTGAATGTTTACATATCTGGTAAGCCACAGCTATATATTTGACACATTACAGAATTCACTCTTTTGCATTAGTCTTGTTAACTGTCATTGTGGTAAACTTACCCAAATACCCAAAATACATTAATCAGACCAATGAGATCCAAGTGGACTCTTTGGTTAGATATGGGGCATTGCTGAGACTGAGAAGCAGGGTAAACAGATGTGGTATTATTCCTAAACTTACAAACCAACAATAAAATATATTTATAAATGTCATAAAATGGAATGTAATAAGGAAAAACATTTCCAAGTACTGGCCAGGGAACGTACTTAAATCATGTTCATTTCTGATCTCTCTTTAAATAATATACCCTATTGGTTGCTCAGTTTTATTTATAACTCCCTGACTGGACCCCTCATTTCTCAGGGGGAACAACATAAGAAATAAATGGTTTTCTTCTAGAAAAAAAAAAGTATTTATATATATTGCTTCCAATTGTTCCCTGTTTCACAGCCCATTCTAATCTAAATGTTGGTATTACTTTGTAGGTATTACAACTCCCTGTTGGTATTGTGGGAATCGAATGTTGTTTCTGCATTAGAACAAGATAAGAATTTTCTTAATTTCATGGACTCTGCTGCCATTTGTGTCCTTTATTAGAACTAATAGTTCTTTTCAGACGTCTTTCTACTTTATTGGGGTTCTCTGATAGTTTTCATTACTTATTCTCTAAATAAGCCTTCCCTAGCAATGCATTCTCAGTATATAAGTAAAGTAATATACACACACACACACATATATATCTCCATAGAGATTAGGTAGATGGAGTAAGCACGAAGACTGCAGCTCCTGTCTGTCCAGCCATCTGAAAAACTTCTGGGCCTTCAATCAAAGGCAAGAGAGATGTAACAACACCTTTACAAATCAGAAAACCCTTGATGTTGGAAAACCACTCATTTTTGGTGCTGGATAGACAGGGCCTGAGTAATAGAGAATTAAAGGAGGAGAAGTTATGTAATTAACAACATACACATATAAGCTAGCAACAACTTATGTATAGACAGCATGAAAATATGTTATACTTTGTCACGCACATTGCAAGAGTACCCTGCACAAATTAAAAAGACAAGTCATGACATGCCTCAGGGTGGGCCTGAAGAAGGTACTGAGGAACGCCCTACGGTGCTCTTTGTTTAACAAAGGAAGCGTCCTTCGGACAGAATGGAAGAAACTTTGGAGAAAATCACCATATCAACACGATAAGAAGAGTACCAAGACATTTGGAAATAGCAGGATGGCGACTGACTGGCACAAGATAACACATGAATTAACAAGTGTCAGTATGTAATTAACAAATGTAAACCTTCGATAAGATTGTGAACCTGGAGCACCCAGCCAGTGGGGAAACAGGAGAGGGGGTAGGCAAGGGGGGTGGAAACAAAGTACAAAAGCTGTCATACTGTGTCCATAGGGCGCTCCTGCTTGCATGATGCCCACCATTGCAATTGCAAATTAAATCTGCTTTTATCAAAGATACCGTCCTGATAAATTATTTGGATATTTCCAATGGTATCCACTCTCAACATTTCATTAAAGCCCTCTCTACCAAGAAACCTTCCAGCTTGATATGCAGGATGTACATGAGGGAGCCCTAGAACCCTTCACAAAATCTCACAGTAAAGCTGCTGAGTAGAAATCTAAGCAGCTATGCCTGTCCACAAATTGATGCTACAGAAGGAAATGCAGCTGTGCTAGGGGCCTGTTGCTTCAAATGCCTCCCCCTTAATTGGAGCTTCTGAGAGAAGCCAGCTTCATGCTCCCCAGCCTTTCTTCCATTCCCACCACTAAGCTCAGGACAGCATCGCCAGCCAAAAAACCCTCACACAGGGAAGGTGAAGATGAGTGTCAAAGCTGAAACTCAGTTCACTATCACAGGGTCGGTGTAAATCTGAAAGCATGCCAGCCAGCTGTGCTAAATAAAGGATTTCACTGTCTAAAGCATTTCAGAACCTACATCTTGCTATGTTTTTATATTAGGTTTCCCCATTTTCAGAAAATACAAAGATGAGAATTGAAATCAACTCTGCAAATCTTGACACAGCTATTTTTTTTTAATCTAGACCATCCATCAAGCTTTCACAAGTCTCTAATATTTTTATTTATTTACCTGGCAACAAGCCACATAATCAGAAATTTGCCTTGAAAACTTGATTGTCTGATTTTAAGTGAAGGACGGAAGCTAGCTGTATAATTGATTGGGAGAAGGACTAGATACTAATCATACCATTTACTTGTTGTAGATTTATTTTTCTCTACCAAAAAACTTGAATTGTGGAATAGGGAAAAAGAGATCCCTCTTTCAAACATCTGAGCTCCTTCTGTATGGCTTTTTCCTCCATCACTGCAACTCTGTCTAATTAGCAGGGGAAACATGCAGAGTGCTGAGTAGTGTTAGAGTTAGGAAGAGAATGAGTACTGAGGAAAACCATAAACTAGAGAAACTTTCCCAGTAGAAAAAAGGTGATACTGTAAAACATAAGCACAGTCAGAGCAGGTCCTTTATTGATACAGAGGCAGAGTCACTACAATAAAAGCTCCCACCAATTTTATTGCTTTCTGAATACATCTTGCATCATTCATTCTTCCCACTAAATTTGAGTAGAGAGTCAGTTTAAAGTTTATTTTAGTTAATTAAATTTTAATTAGCTCATCAAATGTCAAAAAAACCTTCTCTACCGATCAGCCACACAAGTAATTTCCTACTAAATTGTCAACATGAAGAAAATTAAGGAATCAAGGGCTACCCTTTTCACCAGACCATGACGAAGCATTTCGTAAATCAAGCAAAGACACTGGAAGAGTATTTTAACATGCATTCCCATTTCCTTCTGCGTCCACAATGCTCCTGGAGGCAGAAGAAATACACAACAGCCCCTACTCACCTGTAGGAACAAAGGGTAGAGTGAAGGCCATGTCAGCTACTCAGTATCATTATTTGCATGCTTATGTCATTAAAAGGCAGAAGTATTACAATAGATAGCACTCAGCAGCACAGGTCCAAAGCCTACTCCGAATTGTCTTCATTGCAAACTCCATTTTCCTGAATGAGCATAAATGTGTTGTCCATCAGTTTTAGTGAGAATTCTTGTTTTTGTTCATCAGATATACTACAAGCTTGGCAAGACTTACAAGAAGAAAAAAAAAAAGACAAGAGCTCTGTCAGTCAATCATTAAGATTAGAAAAACTGTATCTGTCATATCCTCCACATAACGATGCTCTGGTCTTTGCATTTTCCTGATGCACAGTTCTCCTCAGTTCACTCTTGCTTCTGAACTAGGTACCAAAACCATTCCCATGGAGAAGGGTAGCCCTCTCCCATCTAGGATTCGCTTTCAGGATCAATCAAACTATTTATCTGCTTGCAGGCACCATGGGTTGTTTTCTGAAATGACTCTGAAAGACTTCAGGTCTTTTACAGAAAATTTAGAAAGATGAATAGACCACAAAGCCATCCCATCTAAATTAGATTAGAACATGAGTAAATCAACCAAGCCACTTTGTACACTTGATGCAAAACATGCAGTGCTACATCACAGGAGCTCCTCCTAAAGACACATCATCTAAATATCAAAAATCAAGGTTCAATTGCATGATTACTTAACAGTTTCAAGCAAAGTTTTAAATATTTCCCTAAAAGATTCTTGAAGAATAATGTAGCTGGAAACAATCCTATGGAGGTCATCTATTCCAACTCACTGACTCCGTGTAAGTCACAAAAGATGGAGATCTATGTGCCATACATATTTAAATACAGCCTGTTTAAACCTAAAGGGGTTGTTACCAGACTTAATTGTATAGTAATTAAAGCTTTCCTTCAACATTCATTTTCTTGAAATCTTTTCAAAGATACAAAGAGTGATAACTTTCAAGGAAATCTTAGAAATAGTCCACGAAGTGGGAGTAAAAAACTATCTGGGATTAAGAGTGCAGGTGCCCTGATAGTAAAAGCAATAATTTCAGATGAAGGTTTGATTCCTGCCCTGACTGCGGACTGACTCTCGACAAATGGATTTCAATCTCCAGGGCACAGATACAGTTCTTGTCCTCTCGTTACCCTTTAAAGGAACAGAGACAGGTTTAGTATACAAATTCTTCAGGAGAGAAAAAGTCTCAATATTTTGTACAATGAACTCTGCTCTAAAAACTCCTACATATTAGTATTCTCTGTATTCTCATCAAGTACACATAGCTGGTATATTTGATTGAATACTAATTTATGTTTCTCACTGAATTATTTATTCACCAGTGGCACCTAGATATCCCCAAGGACAAAAAACTGCAAGTATGCCTGTGCCTGGAAACCAAGTTTTTCACCTCCTTTTGAAGAAAGCAAGAATCACATTCTTCCTCGAGGGCAGTCTGTCCCCTCCTTTTCTGTAACTCCCCTTTAGATACTGAAAGGCCACTATCAGGTCACCTAGCAGCCTTCTCTTCTCCAGGCTGCACAACTCCAGCTCTCTCAGCCTGTCCTCGGAGGAGAGGTGTTCCATCCTTCGGATCATTTCTGTGGTTCTCCTCTAGACACACTACAACAGGTCCATGTCTCTCCTGTACTGACTCCATATCTGGATGCAGTACTCCAGGTGAGGCCTCACCAATGCAAAGCAGAGCGGCAGGATCACCTCCCTCGCTCTGCTGGCCACGCTGCTTTTGATGCAGCCCAGGATACGGTTGGCTTTCTGGGCTGTGAGAGTACATTGCTGGCTCACATTCCGCTTCCCATCCACCATTACTCCCAGGTCTTTTTCGACAGGGTTGCATACACACAGGTGCAAGATCTTGTATTTGGATTTGTTGAACCTCATGAGGCTCACCTAGGCACAATGGTCAAGCCTGCCTAGGTCCCTTCTGGATGGCACCTGGTCCTTCTGGTGTGTTGACTCCCTCCCACAGCTAAGTCACAGCAGCAAACCTGCTGAAGGTGCACAAAACGTCACTGGTGACGATATTAAAGAGTATCGGTTGCAGCACTGAGCCCTGGGGGACACAACTCATCATTGATCTCCATACAAGACATGGAGCCACTGATCAATGCTCTCTGGACTCAATCCCACAGCCAGTTCTTTGTCCCTTGAACAGTTCACCCATCAAATTCATGTCTTTCTAATTTAGAGAGAAGGATGTTGTGCAGAACTCTGTCAAACGCCTTACTGAAGTCAAGACAGATGACATCAGTGGCTCTTCCATTATCCACTGATGCAATGACACAATCACAAAAGGCCACTAAGGTGGTCAAGCAGGATTTGGCCTTGGTGGCACCACGCTGGCTCTCCCGTATCTGTTTTCCATGTGCCCTGGCATAGCTTTCAGGAGGATCTGTTCCATGATCTTTCCCAGCACAGACATTGCAGTATTGCTACATTTGCTTACAAATTACTCCTGTTCAGGAAATGCATGCAATACACAACTTTCATTACTTTGCTGAAATTTTAAATGATGTATTCTGGTACAACATGTCTACATCTTCCCAGTAATCAAGAAGACACCTTAGCATTAGCTTCATAAATCACAGTACAAATAGACTCCAGAAGCTAATCTATTACTTTGCATCTTTTCCTCTGCAAACAGAGAACAGTTGTCACTTTTTACATACATAAGTGATATTTACTTTCATCCAGTTCCTAAACAAAGATGTTTTTACTACAATTGCGAATTCTAACCACATCACAGAAGGGGATGTCAAGTTTTTCTGAGAGTTTGTGCAGCCTTCATAATACCATTTGTATCTACATAAGAAGTTTTTTCTTCCTTTGAGATGGTAGAGTCATCGAGAGTTATCTGTCAAGTACAAGATCCATGTCTAACTCTCACCCTTGCCCAACTAGAATTCCAAGCAAGATGCTTTGCTCCAGATTTACTTAACCTCTGCAATAAAACCTAACACACAGAGGAATCTCTGTTCAGGCAGTGACAGTTCCCTGGCAGTTTCACCTTCTTCAGACAATAGAGCATTCCATATCCATTCCTGATAGATGCATCCCCTATGAAAGGATGGAAAAAATCTCCTGTTCCGCTCTGATCTAAGGGACATGGAATTTGCAGCTCTACTTGCACAATCCCAGGCACGCATCAGTCGCTACAGCACAAGATTTTGCTCTCCCCCTATGCAATTGAGATTTGAGGTAGAAATCATCACCATGTCTCAGAATGCTTGAAAACTGAAATAGGATGTCTGCTTTTTTTTTTCTTGCATGACTCATAGTTGTATTTTGCTTCGTAATTGGAAATAGAACCTGAATTCAAGAAGAGAAGCCGGTGACATCTCATTGCTGCTCCTTGCCTCCACATAAAAAACAGTCGCTCGAGTAAAAAAGCATCAGCTTCTAAAGCAGAAAGAATTCAGAGATACTGAGTCTGTTGTAAGTAGAGAGGAAGAGCAGCAAAAGGTTAACATCATTGCTGAAACACAACAGTCTAAGGCAGAATAATAGAATAATATTCTAAAGAATATTCTCATACCACTCGCAATTCCCTTGCTTATTCTGCTTAGCAGTGGTGTCATGGAAGCTGCACAATTCTGTATTGGTACAAGGCGAAAGGTCATAAGTATTACCCTCATAACTGCGAGGTGGTGATCCAAATAGCAAAGGTGTTTGATGGGAATCAGGGAAGAAGCAGAGGTGAAATTCAACCAGCGCCAGAAAAGGAAAAAGGAGGAAGATACATTTTTGAGGTTAGTTGTGAATTTAAATTACAGGCTCTGACAGATTAAGGAAAAGACCACGCATCACAGTTCTAGTTCTGTTTTCCAATTCTCAACCAGAACACTTTAAGATTTGCAATAATACAATATAGTCAAAGGTTAGCACCTCACTAGCTGCTCGTTAGCAGCTGAAAACATCAGAATTATATATATGTCACCTCAGTTGTCATTTGGGAACAAAAACATTCCTGACTGAGCAGTAACCAAAGGGACCCTACAGCTGTGAAATGAATCTCTTGACAGTGGGAGAGTTTCAAGTTCTATCCCATATGTTTCAGAACTGGACACAGATACAGATTTACTCCCAAGGACACTGTAGAAATGTCATTTTGGTGAACGTGGCACAGCCCACAGACAGCTGCATCACGACAGCAAATAATTCAAAGCAGCTACAGACAAGCTTTAAAAGCCTTTAAAAAACTGTGGTGCATTTATATTCTGCATTTTTTTTAAAAAAGGCTCAGTCTTTTACTACTAAACAATTGCTAACTTGCAGCATTTATGCTGTTAGGATTTTGAGGAGTCGTATTTTAACTAAAACAAAACTAAGAATAAGGATCTAAGAACAATTACAGAAGCTTTTTTAGTGCTGCACTTGAACTGACAAAGCTGATTCCTCCAGTACAACAGTACATTTTAAAAATGTGCTAGGATTCCTCATTCTTCCCTGCAAATGCACAATACACATCCTTAGACTGTAGTACCATGCATTTGAAGGTGAGTATTTCTACTACAAGACAAAACGCTGTTTGTTTGTATAAAAGCCATTGAAACAGAGATCAAAGAACCCAAGTAGGTAAGTGAGCATACTAATGTGCTTTAAGTGTATTAACTGCAACTAATGGATAATATGCAAACTAAACAAAATGGACAATATTGGCACAATACCATTTTTGGAAGGACTTACTACATGAAGGCTAAGGATGCTTAAAGAAGCCTGTTGAGGATTAAATAATGCCATTTAAAACAAAGTTTGAGATTTAAGTACTTGTAAACATATCGTCGCATTATTTCTCATTCTGTAGTGGGATATTTATAATCAATTCTGATATTTGATAGCATTCAAATATAAAACCTATAACTATATGTGGATTATTTCATGCCTTTTCCTGAAATCTTTGTGATAGAGTGATTAATATTTGAAATTGGTTTTAGAACATACTTAAACTGCATTTTGACCTGTATGAGTTCAAATTACAGCATAGAATTAAACATCTGAATTTTCATTTGCTATTTTCAGAAATAGCAAGCCTTCAAAGGAATCACAGTCATAGAACGGCATGGGTTGGAAGGGACCTCAAGAATCATCTGCTTCCAACCCCCCTGCTGATATAGGCTGGTTTGCAGCCACAGGCAGGACAAAAAAAGGATTATGCTTGAATACAACATACACAATTTTATTTGGACCACAATTTATTCCCAGGAGAGGTGAAAGATACTTATCGCAGCACAAATATGCTATACAGTTTTGCTTGTTACAATTAGATCTTTGTAGGCCTCCCAGTATAAAGGTTTACCTTCCACTAGCTAGCAGAGATTTTCCTATCTCTAGAGGTTCTCCAACACACACTGCAAGATCTGAACCGTTACTCTTACTGCTGTGGATGTTCACATTCACATATTTCTCAATGCTTGTACTGGGAGGCTTCTCTTCCTATTGAAATGCCTATCTAGCTTAGTGAGCAAGTTTCTCCATTTTTCTACAGCTATTTCAGTCTCTATTTAACTAGTATGATTACTTAATATTAGAGCTCAAGTCACATGCCAGAAATTCAAAGGAATTGAAAGAAAGTTCTCTACTGGTCTACAACAACTTATCTTACTGAAGGGCAATATCATAAATTTACACCTTCATTTAGATGCTTTAACAAAACCTAGCCAAATCTTAAGGTAACTCCAGTAGCTGTATTCTGAACTAACAAATGAAGTCTGAGAATCTGCATGTGGAATTCTACAGGTAGCCTATGAAACTAGCCAAGGTCAATCAATCTAAGATCCTAAAAATGGAACGCTATTATTAAATATTAGAAGAATCCAAAAAACAAACAGAACACAATCCAGACATTTTTAGTGATTAAATGCACATTAGCAGATTTATGCCTAGCTCTAATTTACAATTGTTATTCATAAAGCAGTGTTAAAGGAATGATTTGTTTTGCTATGAAACTGTTTAAAAGCAATAGCATGGATCTTAGCTTTTTTCTCAGCTTTTATGCAGAAGTCCCCAAATAAGATTCACACTAACAACCACCATGATAATTTCTTTTTCCTGGATATAGGTTCAGCTAAATCATTGTTTAAAGCAGCTACCTGCATAGATACAAAACACTTCTTACCTACAGCACTTCACACATTGGATTTTGATCTCCGTAGAAGGGAAATAAAGGCACACATAAAGACTTGGAAAACAAATAAGAAAAGAATAATTGTGTATTACTGAACTCCTAATATTTTCCTTACACACTAAGAGATGCTCAAAGTGATACAGATGGAAGCATATTCAGATCTGTGGACTTATATCTGCTTCATACGATTGGAAACACATTCACCAACATTGCCAGTGTTCGGAATTACAAGTCAGCTAAATCAAAACATCCAGTACATAATCGAAAACCACACAGAAGTAAATCAGAGCCCGTGGCATCGTTTCTTCTTGCTCTTTGTGAAAAATGTACACATCACTGCAAAAATCAACAACCAAACATTACACATTTTTTCAGCAGGCTTACATTACAGCCAATTGAATAACAAAACAGCTTAAGACAATGAGGGTCTCTCAAGACTACGCTGTTCCACAAACAGAACACTGTTCGCAGTTCTCTGCAACAGACTATTCTGCTGTGATTTTTAATAAGATATTATTTTGAGTAATATAATGAAATAAAATGTTGGATTCTGTAGATTCCTTTTCATCAATCTTTGTATAGAGCCATGCCACTGAATAATGAGGGAAAAGCACATTGGTTTACCTTTCTTCAGCAGTAGGGCTACCATCAAAAGCAGTATCTATGAGTTGGACAAAAACACAGTATTTACGGATGCCAATATTGCAGAAGATAGGTTCTAAAACATTTTCTTTTCCAACATCAGAATACGAAACATTAATTACTCTTCTATCCAATGAATACTTTTTCTCAATTGATTTGACATACATCACAACCTCCTTTTGTCTTAGAGCACCCAGTTCAGCACCCAGCTGCTCAAGACTAAGCAACCATTTTTGCCAGTGAGTAACTAACTCCCTTTTCTTGTGAGTGAATTACAGGCTTTGATTAAGACAAGATACAACTGGAGTGTGGAAAAAATCCTCTCTGCGATTAAGTATGATCATATATTTCTCTACTGTCAGAGACAGTAGATGATTATGCACTCCTGTATTGAGTCATAGCAAAGATTCTAGTGAAGGAGTGCCATCCAGCAAAATGCAGTTTCAGTATTCTGCAAAGCTGTTTTCACACATTTCTTCAACATCCCCATTCCTAATGAAGAAAATAAGTCCATCTAAGAGAAAGGATAGTAGCTCAAGTGATGCCTTAAAGCACAGGGAAAATTGTATCATTTCTTTTCCCCAATCCCTCGCACTTTTTCTCCTGCTGTTTCCGCTTTCCTAAGTACTGCACTTGTCCTCAGTTGTTATTGCTTCAGATTAGGAACAACTCTGGTCACTTACATCCATCTAATATGATTTCAGAGGTAACGTGAACTCTCTCACAGGCTTTGTGGATGACCAAAGATACAGCCTTTCCTGACTGTATTTTCTTCTGGACTCAAGGTCTTTCTTTCTTAGTCACCTTAGTTGCCTCTTAACCAAGGGGAAATAAAAATCATTTGGAGCTTCATAATATTGTGTAGCTCATCTCTGATTATTCCAAACTTTTTTGCCAGTATTAGCACTCCACTAGAAAAAAAGATCTTTGAATGGAGCACTAACAATTGAAATGTCAAAAAATGTAAGCCAAGATTTCAACTCTGTTGCTTTAATAGTATCACAGAATACGAACTTTTGCACTCATTTTATCACTTTCTTCTACAAACTATAATAAAATACCTACTCAAGCTTCTACAGTGCAGGGTGAAGCAACGGGTCAAACATCTAGCAAAGGTCTGCAAAAAAAGAGCTGTTTAGTAAGGAGATCACGTTCCTGGCAAACATCCACTTTTTAACTCCTTCCCTTCCTATAATCATAAATAATTTGTTCAACATGTAAAACTGTAACAAATGCAAAGTTCCATTTGGAGACACATATAGTAAAGTAGAACTTATCAGAAAATATGTCATACATTTCTTACAATGCACAGCATTCATTTACTGTGAATATACAACAAAAATATCCCAATATTTTTTTTTGTAGGTATTTCATCCTTGAATCCTGACAGAGCGTCCTTTGAAGCAGGCAGCAGCTGTGCTGCTACATACTATCAAATGCCCACGGGAAAAGAAGTGAGTGTGAACTCTACACTCGTTTGTAACTTCAGGGGAATGCAGGAGCATTGCAGCCTGCCAAACATGCTACAGGCAAACAATGCTTTTGAAGACAAAAACCTGAACATAAGTGCTGAAGCTGTAAACAGTAGAGTCCGCTTATCTTTGTAAACAAAATAACATATTTCATTTAGGTGCCAAAATAAAATGCAATGGTATTTTGAAGATAACTTGAACTGCTTTCTTAGCTGGAATGAAACAGTCGAACTCCCTGACCTCAACACTGTCCAGCTGATTAACATCTGATAAGAAACCAGACTGAGAGTTTGTTGTTACATTTCCTTCTCATGGGCTTTTCTCGGAAGATTTCCTATTAAGTCATGCTGACTGAGCTTTTGTACCTTTATAATGTGAGTGGTAAGTGAACATAAGTAATTATGATAAAAAAAGAAAAAAAGTATGGCCATTCACATCAATTTTCACACTAAAACTGGTCTGTATGATACAAAGTGAATTCATTCAGCAGAGCTGGTAATTAATTTGCAACTGCCTAAACAAAGCAGCGGTCAAAAAGAGCCATGCATTATCTTGTCAGTGACTCTACACGTACAGCTATTAATCAGCATATTCTAACTGTACTGGCATAAGCGCAAGACAAAGGAAACAAATCTTACCTTCCCACCACCACCAAAGTAACAACCAAGACCTTTAGCTGACATATATGGATTTAGCTATAATGCTTGACGACAGAGTTCAGATATTTTTTATAAAATAAAATGTTCTCAATTTTTTTTTTTTTTTTTTTATTTTATTTTATATTTTTTTATTCATTTTTTATTTGCTACTCTTAACCTAAGCTTACGTGGACATTTACATGAAGTATAGCAAACAGTCATGGGAGGTCACTTCACTAAACACATCTTAAACTACTTTTTTAGCATGTGCTAGAGGGTATTAACAGTACTAAGACAAGGATAAAAAAAATCCTCTGAAGGAAAACCACAAAATAATTAATATATATTTTTTCTCTGTTACTTATGTGGAATACCTATGTATAGTGAGTAGTCACTGAGTTGGCCACTCACATCTACTGCTCAGTGACACTGTCTTCTAAGAAGTATACCAGTAATCAAAGCATCTAATTATTAAGCTGGTATAATCTTTGTATCCTTCAATGATTTATAAAAATCTAGATCATCAAAATTAACACATATGTAGAGTTTTCCATGTTTGTTTAAAAAAGTCTGTATTCCAACATTTTTTGGGGGCTGCTACTTTTCTTTAGTTTCTTACAGCTTATAAATCAGAAGACAAACGCCAGAGTCTCAGCTGTAATCTCAGGTGGAAGTCAAAATGCACTGATTATTTTCTAGAAGTCTAACACAAGAAACAGTCATACAGATTATAGATTGAAAGTAGGAGGTTATATGTTAAATTAGTGAAAAATTACATTACCGCGGCTGAGAATTTGAATAGATCAAAGGTCTATTTCAGTCAAACACTTCCGTGGTAAATTAGAAGAGCTAATTGGGAAACTAGAGTTTTTTTACAATTTTACTGCAAAAGTAAGGTAAACATCACTGAAAAGCTGTTAAATGAGATTTTCATTAGAAAAATTTCACTTAAGCTGAATGCATGGCAGAGCAGTTTTGCACTAATGTCTTCTGAAAAATATCAAAAAGTAATTTTTTAAGACTTAAGAGCTGCACCCTTTCAAACTTCATTGTTTTGTAAAATACTTGTTTTCTTAGTATAATTTTAATAGGATGTATAATCTCTATTGAACATGCAGACAAAAAGATTTCAAATCTAAAATATTTTCCTTTCTCTTACTTTTGAGGAGACACTACTTTAATAGCTTTAGAATAAACATGTGATGAACCCTCTAATTGAACAGCAATGTCATTCATTCCATTCACACAATTTTGAGTGAAACAATCTACAAACTTGCAATGGGAAAACAAAGTATGTCCCACCCTGCATCAAGATACACTTGTTATTCCTGGTTATTATATCAACCAAAAGATTTTTCTTTTTCTTTTTTCCTTTTGCAGTAAAAGATTTACCTACCTTCATTTGTAATACTGGATGAAATCGAGCTGCTAAGATTTTATACATTTGCTCCCTTGCTAATCACTATAGTGTGCCTGCTAACTGCAGATCCTCAGCTAGCATCTTTGCTATTTAATGAAGACTATAACACTGTGCTCTTAAACTGAGGCAGTTTCAATTAGCTGAGTGGAGTAAGAGCCAGTCAAGGAACAATTACGTGAAAGATGTGCTGAGGCTATTAACCTGAACAGACTGTCTGAAAGCTCATATCTTCTTTACAAACACCTTGAAAGCTGCAACAAACTCTCTGATTTTCTCCATCATAGGAACAATAGTGATTCATTGAATTGCTACAGCCATCTACCATGATATTATTGCACAGAGATCTTTTCAAAGGTCTCTGTTATGAACAAGCATTAAATAATTTAAGCCCTCAGAGCTGTCTTTCTGAACATATTTTGTGACTTGGCTTCGCTAGGCATTGCCTTTTCCGTGACCACTACATTATTCCACTGTCATGTGCTCTATTTGGGGCCACTGTTAAAATAACATTCACTTGTTCAGACTCAAGCTGCCCTTAAAATAAGATCTGGGTACATCTAATGTTGGCCACAGCCTGCAAATTGTGCTTTTTAAAAGAGCCAAACTTAAGCAGAGGGCTAAAAGATCCACGTAATGCAAGGAATACTGCCTTCCTCACAATCCTTTAAATCACCACAGATATAGCTACTAAACGTCTTATGTTACAATTTCAAAACAAAAATGTATTTAAAGTATCAGCTTCCCCAGTGGGAGGCAAAAATAACAACAGACTCTGCTTCCCTTTTTCAGAGACTTCAGGCAGTAATTCTGCCTTCAGTTGAACTTTTCCAGCATTGCTGACAAATCAAAAAGGACAAAATTCTAGTTTGAAACACCTGTCAAGTATTGAGCAGCCTTTAACCATTCATTCATAGATAGATTATTCTCTTCAACACAGTGACACATCACAAGTAGGGGGAGCAAATAACTGGCAAAAGAACAAGCTACGCAGTATAAGAGCAGAAGAGAAAACAACTTAATTCAGCCATTCTACTAATAAATAATCCACACAAGGATCAGCACTTCAAGTGTTTCTCATCTAGAAGAGGAGTGAGCTGTAACTATGGTAATCAAGCTTCACTTAAAGCTGTAACAGCAGATTTCTCTATAGGATATCTTCAGTAGAAGCAGTAGTCCATTTATCTAGGACTGCTTTACAAAGCTGTTGGCTCTCAAATCTTTTCCTTATTGTCCATAGCAGTAGGAATTACTATTCTTCAAATTATTTCTTCAGGTGTTAGACTACACCATGTTGGTTTCTTCTCTGTTATTCAGAACTTCAAAATTTAGGTGCAAATACCACATAAATACAAAGTAATTATTTTTATGCGAGCTAGTCTCAGATTATATATTGTTTCTATAACAAAAAAAAAAACAAACCACTTTTTCTTTATTTTTTTACTGCACTGAACAACAGTGATCTGTACTACAGTCTGCTTGCAGATGGAACAAACAGGATTTTATTGGGAGTGACAGAGCCAACTGCAACCCCAGACAGAAGCTGCTCTGACTCTCAAAATGAGGCCTGCAGGTGTTAATACCACACTAATGGCTGTGGAAGAGCACACTATTAAAATACATCATCATTTGCTTGAGCAAAAGATTTCTCAAACTGCAAGATTTTAAGCTATCCAGCTTATAGGACATAAAAACATAGGCAAAACTTCTAACACAATTTTTCAGAACATGCTTTTGTGTTTACAAACAGTTTTACTTCTATGTTGATTACCGTAATATAGTTACGGAATCCTATGTAAACAGTGTGTTTTGATTTATTTATGTTAGAACATCTGAACACTCGTGCAGAACATGTCTTTATAAACACCATTCCCATTAAGGGTTTTGGTTTTATGTGTGTGTATTCTGTTTATTGATTGATTGTTTTTTTTAATTCTTGAATCAATATCCATCCACCGCATTTACTCCCTCTAAAGTCAGGAACATCTGACATTGCAGGGATGCATGCTTCAGAACGTGAGAAGAAAAATACGGGGGAAAAATCCTTCTCAAGCACTTCAACAAAGCGTGGGGATACACTGTTGCAGCTGGTATAAATGACGTGAGTCCCTTAATCTTAGATGGAATTACATTAGTATTACAAATTGGCCCTTATCAACTGACATCTGGCTATAGTGATGATTTATTTCCTAGGTGATATTCTTAAATGAGGAATGCCCTAAGCACTCACAACAGTTACTGTGCTGGCCTATTTTCCTCCAGGTTTACCTCTGCATTAACTGCATTTCCTAGTCTCCTGCACACCTGACATGAATCCTGACTGAGTATCTGAGTGCAGTGAAATTAATTCAATTTTGTATCAGTATAAGGACTTTTTATGAACAGTTCCTGTCCAAGCGCTTGAGAGTTTTAGATAGAAATAATTAAAAAACAGTTTATCACAGTTCAAAATCCCTTGCAATTGTCAAGATCTTGCTGCTGTTTTTGATATCTTCATAGCTAGTAACGGGAAATTGTATAACATTTATAAATGATGCTTCATCACATAGTTCAAGTAATCCCTACCTTAGCTATAAATGTACCAAGTTCTCCTCACAATTAAGCAGCAGATGAATTCCACCCACTTTACCTGGGATGATGCCCAAGAAGAGACTGGACATGCGTGCATAATCAGCACATCATTACACAACATTTCTGTTCCATAGCGTGCCTTACCTACATCCAACAAAATTAAATTTTCCACATTCGTCCATAGCTGAATAGTGATTTTTTTTTTAAACTACATTCATATTAAAATTTTCTCTGTTCTGAAATGGGTTATCCTCCTTCCTGTTGTAGGAACAGTGGAGTTTTTTTGTTTGTTCCTTAAAGAAAAAGTACAACACAGACACAGCAAGTAATTGAGAAGGAAGGATGGCCTTACTCATTTCCTACACAACACAGTTGTAGTTCTGACAAGAAAAAAAGAAAAACAAGAACAACTCTGTTGCTTCTGAGACAAAGATGGTTGTTTTTTGAAGAGCACAAAATTGACACGTTGCCTTGCTTCCTATAACAAACTGCAGAGTACTCCTACTGGATGGTGTTCCATCAGAAGCTGACAAGGAAGCGCTGCTGGTGTGGTGCTACCAGTCCTGGCAGTGGAAGAGGTTTAACAAATAAGGATATGTTTTGAAAGATCACCAGAAGCCTCCAGAGCCTCTGATAGGCACAGAACAAATCTGGAGCTATTCTGCAGAATTCAGAGAAATTAATTTGATTTTAAGACATGGCACAGACTGTGTTCTCCAGAGATCTCTTCCTGTTGTGCTTTTTTTTTTAGTTCCTAACATAGTCATGATCACAACAGCAAATGTCATCCTATCGATTTCATTAAAAATCCGGCTGAGCATTGAAATGAGATAGTATGCTATCATGCTTTGAGTCATGATTCTTCAGTACAGTCATAAGTACAGTATTCAGAGTTAATTATATATGAACACGAAAAAGCAATGTAAAACTAAACAACAATAAAAACGATGTAGAGTGAATTCGGAAACTATTAACTGTGGCTTCTATAGCGATAAATTCGTATATTAAAAATCAAAGTCTTCCCGAGTCTACTATACTTACTTAGCTCACTGTAATATAATTTCACAGGCTTTCCTCAACTTCCACAAAAAAAGGTATAAGAGTTAATAAAAGTGAAAAAAAAAATTTTGGAATTTTATTCAATTGCACTTCTTCTCGGAATCACTGAATGCAGTGATGGAATATCAACAGGGGTGATTTATAGAGAGTAAGGTGTTTTTTTGACTTGTCCTTTGTTACATAGGAAGGATGCCAGAGCCACATTAATACTTTAAAATTGTCTCGAAGTTAACACAATAATCTCTAAAGACAATGAGTGTACGAAACCTGCCTTAGCAGTTTTCTGACCATTGCCCATGATATAAATCTAAGGTAATACCTGCAGCTTGCGTAGTTTTTAATCATTTGGTTAAAGAAGCATTTTCTTTTGGTTCAACAGTGCACAGAAATGAAAGCTTCACAGTGCGGGCACTCAGTGCTTAAAGATAGGAACATGCTTAAACGTTGTTCTGACAGAGCTTAAAGTGGACTTTGGTGATGGGAAATATAACACAATCATTATAGTAAAAAAAAGTGTGAATCTAAAAGAAGACAAGGACAAGGAACGGATTTCAGAACATCTTTTTTTTTAAGAAAACGTTTGATTTTAAAATATTTTAATATAATTCTGACATTTTCTTTATTATATTTTAATATTATAAAAATTTTATCAGAAAGAAGGATTTTTAAAATTTATTTCACAGTAAGACTTTCAGACAAAAAAATCTGGTAAAACCAGAATTTCCCCATTTAGAGAATTCTGTTCATGAGGTTCATTATCCTATGCCATCTGGTGGATTCCTATTAGAACTGCATGGGCAAATGTACTCCTAATTCAGATTGGCATGAAAATAAGAGCCTTTCAGGTCCAGAAATATGACAGAATTTAAGAATATTCTTAGATATATTTTAAATAATCTAAGTTGGATTGTTGACACAACGATGACATGATTTTATTTCATTATTTTTGAGGAATAAACTGCAAAATTGTTACTTTCCCTGTCCTGTTTTATACATCAAGAGATATTTGAAAGATGTAAAGATCAAAGATAATATCTAAAAGTTCAATAAAAAAAAACTGGAATGATATGCCTTTCACTCAGATAGTTATAGACTAATTTAATTCCTATCTTTTACTGTGTGCAGTGTATTTAAAGGAAGAAGATTTTATACACATATTTTTGGAAGAACAGAACATCATGTCGTTGAAAACTGTAATTTAAATGAAGTGTTTGATGACATAAAGTGTAATTATGTTGGTCTTCTTGTTACAGCTTTATAGCACTTTATTTGTAGTCCATATCTTTTATAGTTACTTGTAACAAAATGCACTTAATATTCTAGAAACAAGAAGTGATATTCTCTTTCCAGGACTTATCTCTACATTCCATACCTCAGTGGAAGGAATAGTATGAACATGGCTGATCCTAAACCTTGTCCCTGGGATTAGCCCTACTGCATACACTGGAGAATGAAGTAGGACGAAGTTGTCGGTATTATTGGCAAAGACTGAAGTTTTTCAAAAATATATATTTAAAAACAAAGCAATAATCCGCTTAGTTGTGATGGGATGTTATGAGATATTCACAAGGCTTTAAATGTGTGAAACGGAAAAGGAAAGCAATTCTATGGATGGAAAACAATTTTGATAACAGTGTTCATTCAGATTCCATTCTCATATAAGGACCCTGACTAGGCGGCTTCTTTCAGATGTTTTCTCATGCCATTGGTTCTACCTTGTCTGAGGCATGATCATTATGATTGAACAAATTAAAAATGACTATGGGAAAAAAGAATAAATCAATCTTCACTTCTAATGCTCTTCAGTACAATAATTTGTAGTGCAGAAAGAACAAAAACTTCAAAAGTTGAAGATTATAGCACTGCAAAATTTACAATTACTACACGTAGACTTTCCTGCTAAGGGGATGCCAAGGGAAGTGTTTTTATCAACTCCTTCTTGACCGCATCATGCCAGAGAAAACAAATTGAAATCAATTAAGTAAAAAAGATCTTTTTGTATTTGTTTGGAAATAAAAAATATAAAAAAAAAAAACAGAACAAAAAAACCCACTGATTAAAAACACGTTACTAAAAGATGGCTCAGACTATCAGTATATTAGTAACAGTATATTCTTTAAAAGTCTGTAAAACCCTAGCCTTCAGCTGTTACTGACTTGTAATCCAGACGTGGTGGATTTTGAATGGCTGGCTAGTTGTTTGTCTTTGCATCTTCTTTTTCAAATAGAAATGTCTATTACTAGGGAAGGGTCTTCCATGGAATTTCAAATTTCAATATGATCAGTTTGTTTCACCTAAAGTAACACAAATGAACTAACTTCCTTCATTAAAAAAAAGAAAAAACATTACTAATTCTCGCACTAATTTTGAGTATATCACATATTTTTTTGCTATTTCCTACCTGGAGTGTGTTACTCCCCCCGAGAAACAAGAAATTTTGTGCATCTCAATACTGATAAATGGAAAAGCTAGTTATTACTTTTGAGTACAGTGACAGAATTCATGAGAAAAGGAAAGAATCATTGACTCATTTGTCTATGACAGTAGATTTACAGTCTACGGCTCTTAGGGCTGGATATCTCCTCAGATTACTTTATATGGTATCTGAAAGAAGTATTAAGTCTTCATTCAACAGAATGTGATAAACCTCGTTTGAATTGCTTATCTTCTTTAGGAATATGATAATGTAAGCCACACAGATACAAATTTCTCTAGACTAACTGTAAAGGAAGTCTAGGCAAATAACTCAGACATAGCTCCAGAAGAAAAGGAGAGAGGAACAATAGAAGTGCATTATCCTTGTCTTCATGACAATCAGTATCATGACATCATGACATCAGTAGCTTTTATTGAAAATTTGATAGTATTTAGAATAAAAAAAATTTGCTTGTCACTCCCTCTGAAAAGAAATGATTATATAAACGAATGTTTTCAACATGAGCCTTTGGGCAACCTGGTCGAGAGGGATGTGTCCCGGCGTATAACAGGGGCATTGGAAGTAGATGATCTTAAAGGTTCTTTCCAACCCAAACTAGTACATTACTCTATGAGTTGTATGATTTCCCTTCAAAATATTTCATAGTAGAATGAAGTGGAACATCCTGTAAAAATGAAAAAAAGATGATTTTTATGTATGCCTTTTGTTAACTGAAAGGACAAATAGAATATCAACCATAAATATTGGCATATAAGATTGTACTCGTATCTGGAAGACTGATGGTCCGAATGAATAAAGTTAATGCTCCTTTCTGCTCCATAAGAAAGAAATGAAAGATATCACAAGGAGACCAACCTTTTAGAGGAAGGTGTGATAGCTAAAAATGTAGAAAAGGACAGAGTACAGTTCTGACGTTTTGGTTCAGATTAACCTAAATCTTAAATGCTCTGCAGGAGAGTTCCCAATAGGACAATATATGTGACAGAGAACTGTGAATATCCAGTTTTGGGCCCCTCACTGCAAGAAAGACATTGAGGCCCTGGAGCGTGTTCAGAGGACGGCGACGAAGCTGGTGAGGAGGTCTGGAGCACAGGCTCCAGAGTATGAGGAGTGGCTTTATGAGGAGTGGCTGAGGAAGCTGGGTTGGTTCATTCCGGAGAAGAGGAGGCACAGGGGGGACCTTATCTCTCTCTATAACT
>NC_034414.1:4629576-4635819 GCF_002078875.1 Numida meleagris | reverse complement strand
GAAGCTGACAAGGAAGCGCTGCTGGTGTGGTGCTACCAGTCCTGGCAGTGGAAGAGGTTTAACAAATAAGGATATGTTTTGAAAGATCACCAGAATAGTCATAATGATATCAGTGCTATCTGCTAACTGTCAAACTTTACTATTCTAGTAGTAAATTGGTTTTTTTTTTTCCCCCAGGCTGCTACATTGCAGGCTCTGAAGATGGCCTTGCTGCAGACTGGCAGCTTGCTGGTCTGCGGCCCAGCTGTCAGAGGCGATGTTTACTCACAACAAAGTGTGTTGATCCTACTTATGATGCTGCAACCTGCTTTGCTGCCTCAGCTGAACCTCCAGGCCTGAGTGCTCCCAGTGCTTAGATGTGTAGGAGGATCGAGGCCTTGATCAGCACATCAGTCATGATGATGCAGGGTGCTTGGCACATAATTATCTGTAGACACCTGAAGAGTTACATTAACCTGCTCAAATCTACTGAACCGAAATAAGCTTTAGTTTGGTGTTTTACCTGTAGCTTGACTCTTTGCACCTTGCGGGATCAGGCTTCCCATTTCCAGACTCTGCAGGGGTTTCAGAGCTCTAAAATGGGAGAGGCCAAAGATGTGCAGCTTGAATCACAGCTTTCCTGCATTCAGCAAAGTACTGCTTTTCTTACGGACAGCAAATCTCACTTCTTAAAAATTAAGGTACAATGGGATCTACAATAATAAGCTAAATAATGGATAGGGTAAGGAAAAGTGTAAGTTAAAGTACTTAAAGTACCTCAAAGTTTACCATAAGGATATATGTTCAGATAGGCTGAGCTTGACCTGTGCTCCTTGGGAGAGGAGTCAGTCACCATTGCTGAGTATAACCAGAAACACTTTAGTCTTTAGAGAAACAAGACTCTATTACCTAGATGTTACAAACAATTACATCATCCCTTGGAGACAGCAAAGAAGATCTCAGACATATAACGTAGATACTCTAGCATGTATCACACGAAGACCTACTGCTAGGTCAAAACCTTTACCTTCTTGGGGCCAGATTTACTGCTGCTGTAGGCCACAAAGGTTTGGTAGAATAAACAATTTTCAAGATTTTGGTTTTTGAAGAGAAAAAGGATGGGCATAAAAATATTTTCTGTTGAAATTAATAGCAAAAATGCCTTTGAATTCAGCAATACCTGGACTCAAGCCAACAGAACTCACATACAGGTTCACTGATAAAAATGCAGTTTTGTTAATATAATCAGATATACATGATTACATCATAACTTAAATGAATTATGGTAGTCTTTTTCCGCCTTCTTTGTTTCTTTCACAAACATAAACAGGCTGATATCACCTTGAGGTGAAAAACCACCTCTGCAGAGTTTCTGGAACTGCAACTACTGCTGCAATAACTAAGCCAGAGAGAATCAACGCATTATAAGGTCAACTCCCAGTCTAATGTCATTTTAAAAGCCAAGGCTAAGATCCACAAAAGAATTTACGGACATAAAGTGACATTTTGGAAGAACTCCCAGCGGTCAAAACAAAACAAGGTGAACTTATGTCTTTATCTTATGATGGAAATGCTAATGGAGAAAAAGAATCTCCTCAAAAGCCCTTAGCATAAGATGTTGGGAATAGGAGCACTGGCACACAGAGATATCCCACATACTAGAAAGATATAATGAGTCTTTCTACTCAGCTCACGTTGGTCTTGAGCCTGATCTTAACTTTTTGTGCTGATCGTAGAAGACGGATATGTTTATGTGCTGAATGCATTCCCAAGCTCAGCAAATGGTTTGCCTGCCTAGGCAGCCGTGGGAGTTTTTTTCAAGATAAATAAAAGTACAGGTACTTTACCAGTAAGCAGCGAAAGTCTGGATCTCATTGTCTTTAGAGGTTGCCATGATTGCCAAAAACAAATTGCTAATTATTGTGAGCATTCCAGGAGAAATAATTTAGCAAAAGAACGGCTGTATTACTGTAAATAGGGATTTGAAAACGTGTAATCTTCTCTTATTGACCTACACGTTGAAATTCAGAGTAATAACTCTAGCATCCCACCCCTAATGACAACGCACTTCAATATCTTCTACTCACAATAAATATTTATATTCATCATCGTTTTACTTTCCTGTCCAACTTTCTTTGAAATAAATATCATGCTAAAATAACAAAACAAAGGAAGAGTTCACAATCGTTCTCTTATTTACAGGCTGCAGTCTCACAGTAAACTTGATACCAAAATTCACATGCTTGCAGCATAACACAGCAGAGAAATATTTTTTTATCTAGCCAAGGCTTATGAATTTCTCATTCATGAAAAGGTTTGCTTATGCTCAGTTACCTTAAACTGGCACCTTTTTTGTTTTCTTAAAGAAAGTGCTGTGGTTTTCATAAGCAAGCAGTGATTCTTATTAATAAAAATGCCAGGCACACAGTCCAGTCCTTAGTGATGTCTGGCAATAAAAGCTCTATTGATTTCTATAGGAATTGTATTTCCATTAATCCATTAAGAACGAATTTAACAGAGATTCATCACTGTTTTAACCATGGGTAATAGGCATTTCCGATGGCAGATGAAACTCAGATGCCCAAGTTAGAGAAAAGAAATAAAGTTCTATAAAATTTCCTGTCAATTTTCTGCTAAGAAGATGATTACATGTTCTCTCTGACTACTTTGTGCCACTCAAATAACACAAAATGAATGAATTCCAATCACAGATCATCTCTCTTTCTCTGGGAACGGTGAGTAAAACTGGACTGATGCTGGAGATATCATGCCAACAGATTTCCTAAATAAGAATAGTTATCAAAAAAGAGCACTGGTATGCTTTAATGTATAGAATGTATGTTTTTACACCTGTTAGTAAGTACTGGTATTCTATCAAAACTCATTTCTCACCAAATCCATCAGAAACCACCTGCACTCATCATAGGAATTATCTTCACTGAAACTGGTTGCTACCTTTAAAATAAAATGACAGTATAAGGTTACCTACAATCACCTGACTGACACAGTATAGAGAAAGAAAAAAATTCTTTTTCTCAGTAGGTATTGAGAGCTATAGGCACAGGTATCCAGAGAGCTCTTTATTTAATAATGAATAAGAACAGTACTTATGAAATGCAAACAATAATTCTTACTAATTTTGACATGTGCTAAGTCTTGTCCTTGAACAGAGTGGAAAAAAAAAGAATAATCAAAACACTGCTGGGATGCTGGTAAAATCTCTACTCCGTCAAGAAGGACAATACAAACAATAAATTATCAGTTGCTGTGCCACTGTGCTGCAGTCTTTGCTCTGAGCTGAGAATTTTAAAGAGAGATGTGGTCTTGTGAATTGCCTTAGCGCTCAGCCTTTGCCTGATGTCAAAATAAGTCAAATTACATTTGAGAAGAAATCTCCTTCCTCTAAAACATTGCTCCTAAAACTTTCTGTAGAATTTACACAGATCAGACGAGGACAACAGCATGACCTACAATGTTTTGCGGAATAACCCGAATGCCATGAGATATAAGGGGAAAAATGTTATTTTCTTTACTCTGCTTCAATTGCTTTTCGTATATTGAATCCAGTGCAGAACTACTGTGATTGAATCCACACAAGAGTTCACCGGCTTATCAGTATAAACAATAGGCTTCATAAACTTTGTCACGTGGAGTTATGGCAGCGAGATACCTTCAGTCTAAATTCACCTTCTGTGGTCGGGTTTTGCTGTAGACAAAATAAAAGATTAGGAAATAGCAGGCTTTGACAAACTATCCTCAGATAAGAGCTCTTGCAAAAGAACTAATTGCACTAGAAAGAGTTTGAAAAACAGGACAGGACATTATCCCTAGAAGAGAAAGAGTAAAGAAAAGAGACAATAAAAAACTGTTGACACTTAACTACTTAGAGTAGACATTCGAAAAAACTTCAGCCCAAATTGACAGAGAGATATGCTATGATCAAAATTTTGAGGTAAATACTAGAATCATAGAGTGACTGGAGTTGGTAGGGACCTCAAGCACCATCTAGTTCCAAGCTCCTTACTGCAGGCAGGTGAAGATTAACCAAAAAAAAAAAAAAGTGTAACCATTCTTTTTGAAAAAAAGATATCAACATATGTCTTATTACAATTAATTTTTTAAATTTAGATGGGAAGTATTTTGTTTTCTCCAAATTTAGAGAAAAAGGACAGGGCAAAAGGAAAGTAGAATTTGGCCCAATATTTTTCTGGGATTGCACTTTAATATTAGAAATTTTTTTTCCCCTCAGAATCAGTATCAGAGTCAGTTCAATACGTGAATTCTTTTTTCTTTGTCAGAATTTGAAGAAAAAATATATTCCAGTTATTTTAATAATTATGTGTTTTTAGTCAAAGTGTGATTAATAAATGGAAATTTGTAACAGAGCACACATTTTTCTCTGCTGGAGATGACTCTTAGTCATACAACAAGGGAAAAATCTGTTCGAAGCTTTAAAAGCTGATTGGAGACAGACAGCTAAGGTGCCACTGTCCTTCGTTCTGATGTTGTTTTCATTTGCTAAAACTGAAAACAAAGATTAACTTGCCATGTCAACTTTCAAGATTTCTCATGACAGATAAGTAATTTCAAGTTGTGAGATTACTGACAATTAGAAGTTAATATAAAGGAACAGGCCAATCTTTAACTGACCAAAGCAATTCATGGGTGAAAAACATTCAGTTTTTGAATGAACTTTCGGGAAAGGCTCCCAAAGAGAAGAGCAATAAATGATACCATTGCATGAAAATACCAGTCATAAAAACGAAATAAAAATGGAATCAAAGCTGACACTTTTATTTGATGATAATGCTTTGATGATTAAATTTGATCAGCTAAGCATCAACTATGAAGACTGTCATGACCTTCTTCTACACCGTCAGTAACAGTACTGATTTTTATAATAAGCGTCTTTACTTATTGGTGTAATTGGCTACACTTAAAAGCTCTACATTAACCTCTGATGAATTTTTATGATTTCCTAGAATACAAAGCCATGTTCCAGTTGTTTTGTCTCTAGACTGGTTAAAGCAAAAATTATACTGAAGGCATTCAGCAGTCAGCCTCAGGTTGAAATTTGCTACGTGGATAGCCAGAAATGGGAAAGTAAGAACACAATAGTCCAAACAGTTTTTTTCCTCATTCCAGGAAACATCCAGTGTTTTTTATTTTTTAACTCATCCATAATAGAGAGGATATATTGTTTTATTTATTTATTTACTTTAAAATCGTCAAAACAGAGATAGACACAAGACTGGCTTGTTCTGAGGAGTGCGTCTTTTTCATTACAACACATTATTTTTATCTCAAGTGACATCTTAAAATAGCTATATTGGCTGATGTCATCCTCAGCAACAATTTCAGCATCTTCATTATCTTATGATGCCTTCAGCTGCCTGGAACTAACTATCAAGATCACTAGAAAAACAACTCAACAGAAAAATAACAACATACAGTTTTCCTACTTGCTTGTGTGCTGTAACATATGGAGATGATAGGATTCCTTGAGTTATTCCTGTGGGCCTGTTTAAGCTATTATCCCTGCATCTTTCTACATGTTCTCCAGATATAAGGAATAAAATTGGCCTGAATTTAGGTTTTTAATTAGAATAATTCATAACACAACAGTTAGACTATTTGTCTTCTTGCTGTCATTACACGCACAAGACAGTTAAAGTAAGATTAGCAGGAAGACTCTCCTAACTGTAGGTAGACTGTTCTGGAATTGTAGGCAGTACAATGTAATGAGTTTGGCATAGATACTTCAGTGCACCCCAAAGATTTGGTAACATGTTGTGATCCTTGGCTTTTTAACAAAGGCTGGTGGATTTGCCTTGACGATAGGGAGAGAATGCTAAGCAAGGCTCCAGGGAGCCATAGCTATTTCCTCCTGGATGCTTAAATGCAGAGTCAACTTTGCAACAACTGCTCCAGTCACCTGCAATACCCAGAGTAGAGATGTCATCAGACTGAAAAGTACACACGGCTTATTTGAGACTTTCACTATATACTCCTCTGAAGTAGTTTTTTCACACTAGCATTTCAGCTCCAAAGTGCACTTCTGGAGCACCTCTGTTTGTTCCACTTACAAATAATTTTTTTGCTTTAGGGCCACATTGATCCTCTCTGAGTAAGAAACTCAAGTGGAGCATGTATCACAAACAACCACCATCTCCAGAGCCTCTGATAGGCACAGAACAAATCTGGAGCTATTCTGCAGAATTCAGAGAAATTAATTTGATTTTAAGACATGGCACAGACTGTGTT
>NC_034414.1:4584348-4625441 GCF_002078875.1 Numida meleagris | reverse complement strand
AGGAAATCCTACTTTTCTGAAAGAGTGGTCAGGCGCTGGAATGGGCTGCCCAGGGAGGTGGTTGAGTCACCGTCCCCAGAGGTGTTCAAGAAAAGTTTAGATATAGCGTTGAGAGACATGGTTTGTTGGGGTTATTCGTGGAAGGTGTATGGTTGGGCTGGAAGATATTATATGCCTTTCCAACCTACATAATCCTGTGATTGTATGATTATATGATTCTTCAAAAAAGATCAGCACTATGACAGGGGCTTGATATGTAACTCCTATTGATGACAATAGAATTGGTGGTAGTCTACATTAGTGATAGCATTTCGTTATAAAACGCCTTAACTTCTAAAAGTAGTTAAGGATTTACACTACCAAGTAGGAAAGACTAAGACATGTACATTCACTGGCTAATCTTTGTCTCACATGTCCTTGCTAAGGAGGCTAATCCGTTCATTTAGACTATTTCTTCATAAAGTTTCTCTTCCAAGTGAATGTGCAGTGTACTCTGAGCTCTAGAGCTTTGTGGTTTCACACAGGAGAAAAAACAGTCATATCCATGGCTTTGAATAGCTTCACTAAAAGAAAGTTACTCTAACTCCCTCATGCAGAGAGCATCATGTAGATATGGAAAGTGTTAAAGGAAATGATAAAGTGTCTTCCAAGGAACGGCGATTTATAACTGTATTTATAAAGATTTCTAAAGATACAGAGAGCGGGTGAAAAAATCTCCATGGATCTATACTCACCAACTTTATAAAGATGTCAGGAACCATTTTAACGACAAATCATTTATTCCCAGCCTATTCACACGTCATAGAGTTTGTGCTGCAAGCCAGACCCAAGAGAACCCAGAAAAAGAAATAATAACCAAGAACGTCATCACAGTGACTCCAGTAGATCCATCAGTGCTCCCTGCCACAGCTTTCTGACATTGAGGCTCAGAGTGCAGAAAAGACTCTGGTCTGACATCCCCATTAACGAGGTGCTTTCCACCGGAGACTAGCGTTTGCCCCTCACTAGGGCCATTGCAACACAGACACCAATATGGGGATAGAGCAAATGGCGTTTATTGGGGTCGTAAAAGCCTTTAAATACATTAACACGGATAACGTCTGCACACGCGTCATTCTACCAATCCATGGTTTAGTCACGTATCCTTTGACCAATCATTCTTAAAGCTCCCGCTGTACACGAGATCTCTCCAGGTAGGTGGGCGGGATTGCTTAATACTTGCTGAGCAACTTGTTGTCGGTTACAATTATCCGCCCTTCGTGCCCACGTGTTTTCCTTAGATAAGTCCTTCCAAGTTATTTGCCTTCTCTCCGAGGACAGTTCGTCCTTGCCCGTAACAGCATGGGGGGGGGCCTACATACCGTTATTTCTCGAGTCCCCCCTAAAGCCTAATACAACACTGGTCGCATAACAGTTCAATAACATACACTCCAAGGTTTCCCGCTCAGTTGGCTAGCAAAGCACTCCTCTGGCTCTCCCCATTGCTGTTATTCACAGCCATGCAGCAGATGGGAAGCACTGCAGAGAAACCTAACGTTAATTCAGATTTGTTGATGGAGCAGAATAAAGCAAGCGTCCCTGAAGGACCCAGCCTTTCCTCGAGGCTCCCACTGCCAGTCAATATGTAATTTCCACGTAGATATCACAGGACAGAAAGTGGTATATGCTTCTCCCCACACCAGAGATTTTCATTAGGGAGTACACAGCAGCTGAAGTATTGA
Source organism: Numida meleagris (assembly GCF_002078875.1). Classification (NCBI taxonomy): domain Eukaryota; kingdom Metazoa; phylum Chordata; class Aves; order Galliformes; family Numididae; genus Numida; species Numida meleagris. The sequence goes on along the minus strand of NC_034414.1, from coordinate 4,623,720 downwards.
ATTAGTTCCCTGCTGCCTACTGACTTCAAGTGGAGGAAATGACTTGGCACTTCAATGCACAGATATCTTCTCTAACATAAAAGTCTCTTCCAGGTATTTTACCATAAAGAGGATAGATCAGTATGTCTCAAATAGGTCTGTTTTGGACTGTTATAAAAAAAAATTAGCACCTGGGCTGAAGTGCTTCGGTTTTTGGTCTCATTTTAACATGACTTTGTAATCACGCTCATCACTAAGATCTAAGAAAACAACACAAAAAACAAAGAATCTGTCCTCAAGACCTCCAGTCTCCTTTCCATCTTACACCTATCTCCACACTGTAAATCCTCTGTAACCATGACTACTGAAATGTACTGAAAACATGAATGAATAAATAAATAAGCATATAGAATAACGCCATCTCTAGTGAGTAACGGACAAGCTGTACACGACAATACGATGCAAAGCTGTGTCGTTTATTGGTCTTAATGCAGATTATTGTACACAGATCGCAAGAATATTGGTTAAATCAGATAAACAAGTTACTACAATGAAGTCTTTCATCAGATGTCATGAAGCTCCTTTGAAGTAAGACTCGTGGCGCCGTCATATCTTGACCATCTGCCGAAGTCCAGACCGTCCATGCTTCTAATCAGGATTGTACCTGTCCTCTCAGATGTCCTGTTCAGCATGCCACGTTGCCACAACATAGTTCCGGAGGTTAGGTTAATACAATAGCTGCATCATTAACAAGGTTCTGCGTGACTAAATTATTATATTCCTTGCGTAAGTACAGCATCTGCCCCCATAGCATATTTCTTTAAGGGCTGAGGATGAAGAATACCACAATGATGAGTACGATCACAACATTACTTGTCTAAAGCATCTTAGAAATATAAACAATTTTTAAGTTATAAAATGAGCTAGAGCAGCAAGTGATGGTATTTTCACTTCATTAAATGGACGGGATAGGCATCCTGAATAGCTGCATTAGAACAAGATATTCTTTAGCGTCCTTAGACCATTGTGGTCAATAGCAGAATTACAAGTGGCATAATCTTCAAACAGTAAACACCAAGGAGGTGACTACAGTTAAATCTTTTCCTTTAATATCACATGAAACTGTTAGCAACAAATAAAAATCTGCAGGTATAGCACAAAGGGAAATAACTGTTCATAATTTTTTGAACAATAGACAGAAGCTGTTACTCCCGATTGAAGGTATGTTTTCTAATAACAAACGCATTTGCATTTGACAATTTGGAATTCTTAACATAGTCTAGTAATTCTCCTGTGTAAGTAAGGGAAGCTTTTCAATTATTTAGAAAAGCACTGAAAATTAAGAATAAAATTGCTAAGTCATAAAGGAGCACTTTATACAGAAATATTCCCTCCTTTTACATTTTCTTTTACTGTGAGAAGATTCCACGCCTGAAGACTCCTGAAGAGTCTCAGGTGATTTATTTTGATCTCCTTTTCATGTCCATATATAATATAATATTCTGTCTCCCTACAGCTGTTGAACAATTCTCTCCATTTTAGAGGACTGTACCATGCATTTGCTTAGTGGTTCCACCACAACATGTGTCTGCACGTATGGCAAAATTTTATTTATCAGGGAAGCCAATATTTTAATTTTGGCTCTTTCCATTAAAACATCACTCATCTCTTCCAGCTATTGAAGAAACTGAACTCAGGCAAACAGAGACTACGCTGAACAGCAGTGGGTTGTCTTCTGATACTCTATCCCACCCATGCTTACAAGCTTTGGCCTTTGACCAGTTAGCTTCTGTCCCTGCTGGTTCAGGTTGGATTCTATGAAGAAATTCTTCACAGAAAGAGCAGCCAGGCAATAGCACAGTCTGCCCAAGGAAGAAGTGGAGTCGCAATCCTTGGAGGTGCTCAAGAACCGCGAAGATGTGGCACTGAGGGACATGGTTTAGTGGGGCCGGGGTTGGAGTTGATGATGTTACTATCATTAAGACTGCAAAAGACATCTTTGCTGCTAAACACAGCACTGTCACCATCCGACACCACTGGACTATCATTTTGCTTGTCCGTCCTCCCGAGCTGATAGGTTTTCCACCATATGAGACCTCAACAGACAATCCCCTTATGCCTTCCACACCTGGAATATTTCTAGGAACTGAACATTTTTCCGTTGCTTTAGTAATACCAGTTTTCATCTAATACTATATAAGGTCCATATTTTATGTGCTGTTCTTGCTGAATGACTCATTAATTATCCACTAATCCTTCCTCATTGTTTTGTTACTTTGTTTTCGCATTAGCTATTTCCAACTTTGGTCGGTTGTTTTCTATATTTTTTCAGTCACGTACATTGTGTTATTCAAAGCAAGTATACTGCGATATTGAAATTTCATGATTCATAGAATAATTACTGTTAGAAAACACCACTAAGATCAACAAGTACAAACATCAACCCATCCCTATCATGCCCACTGCATGCCCCTCAGTGCAACATCTACAATTTTTTCTTGAAAAGCTCCACTGAGTTTTTTAATTCTGTCCCTGCAGCCGTGTACCTTTCTGTTCTCCAAATTCACAGCCAACTCTTCTTGGTAGGATATGCAATGTTAGGTAAATTTGGAACTCCGCCTTTATTACGGCGAAGAAAATCTTATTGCATAAACATTACCTCTAAGTTTTTGGATATTTTTCCAGGACAGAAAAGTGAGTCGACAACTAACAGAGCCACAATGAACTCGTCCTTATTCTCAGTGGTTACATACATTGAGATACCATTGTCTGTGTTACTTCGACTTCAATGTTGAGATTAATGTGTATGTCCTAATTTTATGCTGTTTGTATTTTAGTATTAATGATACTTGATAATCAAGGTCATTTAAAGTTTTTTCCCTTATTTTTTTAGTTCAGAAATAATAGCAACGTCCTATCCTAAATAACCTTACACTACAATGAAAAAGAAAGAAAATTTCCAACTTTTAATTTATTGTATTACACTCTGGAACATTTACTTGACGAATAAAGAAAGGATTTACAGAAATAAGTATGAATTCCTGAGTCTCTGTACAGCATGCCTGCTTAACACAGCTAATACAGAATTTTGGATTGAATTTGCTCTTGCCTGAATAGAAATATATATGATTATGTTTGCCTATATTATATTGACATTAAGTGGACTGAAGATATTTGTGTACATTTTATAATAAATACCGATTCATTATGTATGTGCATGAACTGTGGTAAGTCAATCCACTGCCTAATAGCGTAGCCTACTACAGTAATCAACAATACACGAAAATAATGAACACAACACCAATCTACCCTGTTATTACACATGCTGCAAAGGTTCTCTAAGATAGAAATAGCTTTTACAGCAAACCTTTCTGTTCTATGATACATTAACAAAGCACTACAATCCCATAAAACATAGTGATGCACTGGGATTTATTTCGAAAACCAGTATTTTTTTCTTTTATTACAAAAAAACTGTTTTAACATTTAAATACATGGATACATCCAAGTATCAAAACACTTCTCTAGTTAATCATTTTCTTCTGCATCTTTCAGATCTGTACTCTTGGCAAATACCAATTCATTTTTAACAGAACCCTAACTGCAGCAATTAGTGCTCTAAAGATAAGGATATTCCATTCCTCAGGAGAAGATGAGGCATACTATCTTAATTTGTTTCTCTTTCTCTATTTTGGGGACACTTGCCTTTAATTAAGTAGATAAGACAAGGTTTAATGAACTCTTCCTAAAACAAAAAGTTTGTGATTTAGTTCCAATTGGAGAAAATCTGATGCTCAGTGCCTTTTCAACACTGTTATTTAGATCAGACTTTCCACTGCAAGTGACAGTCTTTATGCCATCTCCTAATCTACCTGTAATTGAGAGGAATTTAATCCATTTATAGAAAGAGAATTTAATTTCCATGTTCAACTTCATCTCAAGCCTTAGATGATAGACGCACATTAACTTTGAACCAGGGAGAACTCAATCCACATTTTATGCAGGGAAAAGAAAGTATAGTGAGGGCAGGCTCTTGATCAGAGCCGGTGAATATGCATAGCTAACGGAGGTTAATGTTGAAAAAATAGTGTTTGGTAACTGAGAATTTGCTCTATCAAACAGCATTATCATGCTCTTTGTATCTATTGTAGTTTCCGAAGAAATAAATAGGTTGCTTTACTTTTGTAGCAACCTACGTATATGCTACCCAAGACAACTCCTCACTCACTGCTGCACAAAGAAATCTGCAGGTTGGACACCCCCGCATTCTTTGTTTCTGCTTATTGCAGTCTAAATAAATGAGGATTGCTTCACTCATTACAGAAATATCTGGGAATAAGCATTTTTATTGGGCCAAAAGGGCATAACCCTTTTAGCAAGGAACAACACAACCACTTAGGTGAAAAATGAGGAATATATCTACTAACAGAAGCCAGTGAGGAACACGTAAGCAGGCAGAATGCAATTACGCAACTGTAATAAGCAACAGCACGGCAGCTTTCACCTCTATTCTAAAAAAAAAAAAAGGATCAGTTCAAGGACTACAAGACGTCAGGACCTCAGCGCTGCACCTCATTGAGAAGCACGGTGGGAAGGGACCTAAGCTCAGAATTTATAAACTCCATTTGAATGACGGGAAAAATAGGAAGATCTTTAAGCTTTCACTTTTTATAGATTTGTTCTTAATAGACAGAAAGAGAGTTTTCGAAAAAAAAAGGTAGGAGGAAATTTGATAACCAGTCTCTCTGCGTTATAACATTGACAGGGAGATGGCAAAGTTTCTCAAATATTTTGAATTATTTGTGTGCTAATACTATGATAAAAATACTTCAGGAATAAAGAAAGAAATGGGGAATATCTTTTCAAGAAATGGGAAAAGACTTAATGTAATCATAGCAGCCTTCTGGGCTTGCTGACGAGGCAAAAATCAGAAAGTGATGCACAGCAATGGGCTCCATTAATCTTCCACATTACTCCACATTTTATTCTTTGCTTCTGCTTCACTAATCCTTCTGTTACCAGAGGTTATGACTCAGCTGAGTTTGCTTTCTTTTTAAAAAACTTTTCCCCCTGTGACTAACCAACCATCACACTTTTATTCCAATCCTTATATAATGTGCACAGGAAATTTCATCCCATTCTCAGCAGAAAAAGCTGTGTGGACATCATAAACACACTTACATCAGCAGTGCAGCACGTGCAGAATTGCATTTGGAAGCAAGTCTCCCAGATTTACTCTCTTTTTTAGCAGTGATTAACCCCACAGCTCAGTTTCAGAGTCTGGTAGAAGTCACGTTTATTGTCTGACATAACTAAATAAAACTGAAATTATTTTAAGTTCTCAGAACAGTACAAATTTTAGTTTCTTTTTGGCCTGTTCCCTCCTTTCTACTTCACAGGATGTTCTCAAGAGGAAGAAATTCTCATTAAATACAATCACATACTTGCAAAAGAAATACCTTTGTTACTTGTACAGTGACTATTTTGTATGAAATGACTTTTTATGAGCAGCATAGTCTGAATTTGTGCGTGTGAGTGTGTGTGCGTACAAGTGCATGTATTTAAAAGACAATCTTTTCAAAAACAGTTACGTTTCCTGGAGGTGTTCAAGGTCAGGTAAGATAGAGCCTTTGGGCAGCTTCATCCAGTGGTTGGCAACCTGGCCATAGGAGGGGGGGTTGAAACTCGATGATCTGTACGGTCTGTATTGATCCATCCAGAATACTCCCTAGAATTATTGTCTGATAGCTAGCTACCTTGAACAAAAATGGCTTTTCAGCATTCCTGACCATATGCTTATGTTTTCCAGCAAGTGACAGGTAATAACTGGTTCCAGAAAGACTGTGAATCTGTAGAGGTAGTAATTACAGATTGCTCCAACTAAACGTTTAGAGAAAAAATTAGAATGGTTCAATCAGATAGATCCCTTTTACGCAAGTAAATTGAATTAACAATCTTTAATTCTCATTTTATTCTCACTATTTCCAGAAAGATTTTGGCTATTTTGATAACAAGGGCTAGTCCTCATCCATTCTTACATCAGAGCTGTGGCAATATATGACATATCTATTCTATGTAAACTAAGTAACTATGGTCTTGCATCCATAGCAGGTTATCTGAAGTCAGAGCACCACTGTGCTAGAACTGAGATTTACAACAACTTTCATCTTCTCTATTTTTAGTATTATGAGCATACATTTGTGCCGGATGAGAATTTCAGGTCTGCAGGAATGAAAACATGGATCATAGGAGATGACATACTATCTTGAGTCAACAAATATCCTGAAATCTATCTGATGTATTGCAAGCATCTACTGTATGAGAGAAAGGGATTTTTTATTTCATATTTTATTTTTGAAACATGAAAGGTAAAGGTCACCGAAACCTTTTTGTGGTTGTTGGCTACCCTCTACTACAGTCAGGCACAGTGCTATTTTTGCCCTTTAAATGTACTAATTACCACCTGCTGCTATTACAATGGCAGATGGCAGCTCCATCTCTCCCAAGAGAAGGAATTAAAGGGTAACGTTCCTGAATTCGATGTAATATTTTTCTGGTAGGTACGGAGATTTACTTCATACAGTCTCTGCTTCCATCTGCTTTTAATGAATTTTTCTGAATGCAAATTGCTTCTCTTTGTTATTTTGTAATCTTTTGTTATGTATTCAAAGGAACTATTTCTGCACTCAGACCTACAGGTATTCATAGACATCATTCACATACACAAAAGAGGCCTTTCTAATAGCATCCCTTTTCAAGACTCTTGGGCAGTGAACATTGTCATCATACTCAAAGTAAAAAACAAACAAATCAAAAAAACCCACTTTCTCATCTAAAAAAAACCAGGAATCTGAGCAAAAAAGAGTGCCTCAAATATCGTTCATTCATTGGATTTTTTTTTCTGTTTCCGGCCTCTCAAAGATTCAGTCACATACCTCTCGAAAAACATTAATTTTCCCTTCACCTCAACCATATTACGTGACAATTTCACAAATCAGTTCTACAAGTCTGAGGTTGATGAAGATTTCTAGATATTTTAAAATCCCTTTAAATCTCAAACTGAAACAGCATTAAATTTGGAAGCATTTCAGATACGCAGCAATCATAGTAATCCATTTCAATATCCTTGCATCCCTATGAGTGTTTTAACATGTACCTGCTACATAACTTTATTCTACCTGAAAAAGCAGCAGTTTTTTATCCAAGATTATCAGAAGTGTTAGACATATCTGAAATTATTATTTAAAAAGTAGTCATTAGAACCAGCTCCTCCCTAATGAAATTTTCTTTTTCAGCAAGTTGAGACTTCAGAAACAAAGTTCCATCCAGAAGCTGCAGTTCAGTTCAACCACACCAATTCCACGTCTCCCCAGCTGAAAACAAAAGCCTAGTTACCACAGCTCTGCCTAACTCAAGGCAGTTTCCGGGCACCTCAAGTTCCCCAAAGCTTTAAATACAAGAACACACAGGAACTGAGCACTGAAGCACAAAGTGCATTGACAATCCCAGCTCAAAAGCAGAGTAGAAATTAATTGCCCTCAAACTAGTGGTTTTTGTGACAAGCAAAGTCCTCTAGAAAAATAGGTTTCATTTGCTTCTAATAGAGCACCATGGCTTTTCTTACACTTTCTTTATAGCTCACCACAATTCTTGTCATGTGACACCTCCCGATGAGCTGCAACCTGGTCACCTCTGTCTTTTGAATGCTTTCGTTCATCTGCCAATCATAGAATCATGGAATCGTTTGGATTAGAAGGGACCTTTAAGATAATCTAGTTCGAACTCCCCTGTTATAGGCAGGGACACCTCTCACTAGGCCAGGTTGCTCAAAAAAAGGGTTTTTCACCAAGGTAAGGAGACTTGTACGACCTCCAAAATATCTAGCTTTTTCGTTCCTGCTGATTCTGGAAATCTGGAAAAAATCTTAATCATGACGTCAAGTATGGCACGTGGGTTTCTGGTGATATGTAGTGATGATCTAATAGTTAAAACAGAGGCCTCTATAATCAGCACTTTTTGTTAAACAAGCATCAGGCATACGAAACACTGAATGACTCTTCAATCCAACTCTCAAGTGTATGTGAATCATGTGAAATATTCTATTCTCTATGACTATATCCACTTGTTAGTTTCTTCTCTGCAGCACAGTTCACTGGTTATAAACTTTACAAGTACATAAATAGACTTCCTTGGATATGTTCAGCATCGGCATCTAAATATCAGGGATGCCACCCCTGTGGATCCCAAGACAGCCTCCTCAGCCATTGTTAAGTTTCGCAATGTACTTAGGGCAGCAACATTACCACTTCTTGGAGCACATCCAGCTCACAGGAATCCAAGCCAGTGGTGCTCAGGGATATCGTCATCTGCAGGACAAACTAAGGCCCATTAGTATCCTATTCAGTATTTTACAGTGCCCTTTTAACAGATTAACAGTTCAATTTTACTATAGTGCCTATCAAAGCACTAAGTCAATACTTGAACTGGTAAAAATTATTTTAACAGTACTCCAGTTGTTGCTTTCATTGGGTTTGTCCAAGGGTTTCCGCTGTTCCATTTTTCTCATCAACATGTAACCTTACCGTAGGAAGAAATACCACTTCACAACAGTGACAAGAACCAATACAGAACTGAAAAACAACTGACTTAGACCTCCTCTGGCATTCAGCATCTGTAGTGCAGCAGGTATTGCAGGCAGCTTTAGAAGCTTTGTGTAAAAATCACACCCATCCCTAATAGGTCAATAATTGGGCAATAGCCAAGTCCACACAATTTTACAGTCTGCACATCACTGTTGCTGAGCAACCTCCCCATTAGGCAGATAAAAATATATTTGAACAAATCAACTTCAACCAAATGAATCAAGTAAACTGCTGGGACATAGCTATTGATCCCTAATTAAAAAGGAAGTCACGGAAAAAAGTGCCGGATAAGGCTTTTAGGTTGAGAAACAGAAATCAAAGTCCATGGCACTTAGATGCTCCGCTTTCAGGTGAGGTTTCCCTCTTCCCACATGGCATCTCGCAGAAATAAAAAAAATAATTATTATAAATTATATAAATTATAACTATTAAGTAATTACAAATTATAATACTATTGACACAACCCAGAAAATGGAAGCAAATTCCTGAGGTTCTTAAACTGTCCTGACATTAGCTCTGATTTATACAAACTACTCTCATTCATGAAGCGATGCCTCTACTTTTAGCTACGTATAAGGATATTCCAGCTGTTTGTCTTTTTTATTTGTTTAAACATAACATAATTTAAACAGACTCTTTGAACACAACTTATTTCTATTATCGCACGATTAAAAACTAGAACAGCAAACTAGCATCAACAATATTTGCATCCTTCTCCTTTAAAGGCTTTTATTTCTCCTATAAAGTACTTTTTTGAGATAGCACTGCTGTACTGAATAGAGATTTTTTCTTCCTGCAGATCTAAGTCAAGAAGCATTGATATTGATAACTGTCATGCTTCCCTATAATTTACTTGGACAATAAACAGTAATTTCCTATTGCGTAGGCTAAGAACGTCTATGCATCTATCTAGAAATACGTATAATTTGCTGCCTCCGCTGCTTCTTCAATGAAAAATCCCATTACGTCTTCTCTGAGCAATGTTTAGGATTACAAAGGACAAAAAGCATAAAGTATAACAAAGAACCTTTGCTGAGATGTTTTGTGATTTTCTGAGTTCTGCAATCCCACTGGGTGCTACTTCAGCTCAGCTGGAGAGACCTTTGCAAAGTCCTGATATTTTGTCACCTTGAAGAACAAAATGACGAGCTCAGTGATTCCGATGCATCTTCCAAACAAGAGTCAGAGTGGGCTCCTGTAAAAGTTCCTGTAATAGCAACTTCTATGCTCTGAAAGGAATTGTTTGCACAAAGAAGCACGGGCAGATGGACTTGCAATGAAAGAGTGAGTTGCAGGAGGGACTGCAGAGAAACATATGAGTAGTGGCTCGGTTGCATCCATACTAACAGAGCAGCAGAGATGCAGTGTTATTTTGACTTAGAGAATGCACACGAAAATGCAAACAGCAAATACAGTGCACGAGTTAAACACAATAATCCCCATTTTTATAAATGATGTGAAAGCATTTGATGAAAATGCTCATGAAACATTAAGTTAATTCCTTTTTTGGAGATATTTAGAGGTAATTATAAGGGAGAAAAGAGAAATATTATGGGTGCATTGAGCTTTTATGTCTTTCTCACTCTAGACTGTACTTTTCCTGCAAATACCTTCAGGAAACCCCCCTGCATTTCAGCTTTACTATAATAAGCTGAGGTGCTCATTTACAATTTTTTTTTCTTAGGAGTGGACATGACGAAACCTGTACAAATATTTACTGTGGATCAAAGCACCATCAACTAGGGATTTGAAGCCTTGTGTAGCTGAGGGATGATTAATTCAAACTCCTTGCACTGCAAATTAGGAACTCTTTCTACATAAGAAGGATTGTCTGAAGTTAAGTAGACGGAGACCTCCGCAGAGGCAATTTTTACACTTCTTTAACTATTTAATTAAAAAAAGCAAATGGCTTCATTAACTATTTTTAAGTATTTATCTACTCCTTATTTTTACTTAGCACAAATAAAGCTGTCAGATTGCTCCTCTGTGGTCTCCAGAACATCAGCTAATGAAGTTTCTTCTCGTGCATTTCATTAATATTATCTAGGGGTTTCATTTGTTTTTATGTGGCATGAATCACATTAAACCAGTCCCACCTTGAAAAAGCACTGCAAGAAGAAAGCAAAGGAAGAAAGAAATCAAAGCTCCTATGCTGCGTTGTTTGATTATTACTCAGTCTCTCTCTTTTTTTTTTAAATCATTTTTTGTGCCATTTTTTATCATTGAATGTGACCTTCTAAATATTTTAGCAGAAACCATAACTTTAAAAAGTTTATTTCACACTTCAAAAAGTATAAAAATTTTGATCTTTGTTTTCCATCACTTGCTTATTTAGAAACTGCATTTTGTTTCAGACTAGGCTTTCTCAGCATTATTTCCATGATACAAAACCCGTTTTCTAAAGAATGAACCAGGTACACATTCTTTTTCCTACACATCATACTTTCTGGTGGCACCATACCACTCCTTTTAGGCAGTGGGGTCTATGTCTGCACATTAAGTGACACTCCTATGAAGTGAGCCAGGCTGGTGAGAGGACTGGGCGTCTCAAATGCAAGTTGGGTAGATTTACAAACCAAGTTTTGTGGTTTGGGAGCAAAGAAGGCATTGATAGACATTCAAAGCTGCCTTCAAAACTCTAGTAGAAAAAGATACAAGAAAAAGGGAACTCTAAGCAAAGTAAGGCTGGAGATCTAATGGAAAAAGCAGATTTCATTCAGTAAAACATTTTCATTAAAATAAATAAATAAAAATTCGTGGAATTTAATCAGAAAACCTACCAATGTCAAAATTCTCTAGTACAGCACCTCCTGATGACAAGGCCACACGGTTAGCTGTATGACTAAAATCACACAACACATAGAAATTCCTATAACACAGTGCTAAGAAGAGCTTAATATCAGCCCTAACTCAAGACATACTTAAGCTGTGTCATCATGCAAAGATGCACTGATACAAGAAAACAAACATACAACCAAAAAAACGATGGTGGCAAAATATCCAAATCTACACCTAGGTTAGGAAATGCCAAATGCAGACCTGGAGAAGCTGATGCTGAGGGCCTCAAGTATGCATTAAACATGCTTTATGGAGTTACAGCTTGTGAGCTGCAGCGTGGTGTCCTAGAATGGAAATGAAAATAAAAAATAAAATCCAATCCACAAGCAAAATACTTCCCCTACCCACTGGGTACTTTTTCCAGCACATTCACTGGCTTGCTAAATCATGCTGGCATGAGCCATCAGATCACTCCAGAGCAGCTGCTCTACTTTATTCTTACATGGTCTTCCTTTTTTAGGATAAGATTGAGACAATGGAATGCCTAAACATTGCAGACACTTCTTCTGATTGCATACTGGAAGGGGAGAAAGTTCACCTTTTTCTATGTCCATGCATTTGACAATATCTGAAGAGCATAAGATGGAATGGAATGCTCAAGAGAGATTGTGTATGCCCTGTCCCTGGAGACATGCAAGGTCAGGCTGGATGGGGATCTGAGAACCTGATCAAGCTCTAGGTCCCTTTTAATCACAAGGGAGTTTGACCAGATGGCCTTAGAGTTCCTTTCAACTTAAATGATTCTGTGATTCTATGATACAGAACGAAGAACCCAGAAATATTACGGTTTTTTGACTCCCAGCCTGGAGACCAGCTATCTCCAGCAAGCACAATTCTCATGGTCTTGAGGCAGTCCCAGCACACCACTTAGATGTTTGAATAATGAATTTCTTTCCAGTCTTTCTCACTGTATTTGTCTCAATATTGACCTGGTCACTCTCTGAACAGTTGCCAAGGTCTCACTATACAAACCAGTCTGGTTCAGTAAGACTCTTCTGTCTATTTCTCTTGCATGGATTTACTGTCTGAAGAAATTTACTCATTAAGATTTTTTCCATATATGAGATGGCAGTTCTCGGTGGTATCTAACGTGCCCGGCCGTTCATGAAATCAGAGTAGATACTTAAGTCAATACACTTGCAGCCACTGCACCAAGAATCTAACAGTCTTTGTACTGAAAATCTGGATTTTACACCCTTTGAACAACGTCTGTAACGTGTCCAACACAAAGCTTAATAGTCAAAAACGCTGCATTTTTTGTGAAATCTGTTCACTACTAGTATGGAGATAAAAAACACTTAGCCGTTGCAGCAGTACCTGCTACAGACAAGCAGCACAAGCACATTATTTATTCATAGTATGGCTGTAGAGAGCTGATCTGCACCGTGAGCAGGACATGATGAATGTTCAATTTTTGAAATAATGACTGGAATAATAGTATGGAATGAGAGAGAAAAAGAAACACCATCAAAACCTACAAAGATTAAGTGCTTGGACTGTAAAACAAACACTGAGTGACAGAAATGAAGATGGAGTGTGGGTATTTGAACTTCAAACTGCTACTAGCAGCACAGATTTCCCTCCACACTGTTTCAGTGTTATTTCAGAAAAAACAGATATCTACTCCAAGAAATGATTTTTATTTATGATCTGATAGCTAAGGAGAAAAGCCTATTGATTTTATCTTCAGACAGAGACTCAGGAACAAATCAAGTTGAAGTGACAAAGCTAATAAGAGGGCAACCCACCAGGAGCAAAGTATAGCAATTTTCTCCAGCCCTTTGAAAGATCCCATTGCAACAAGGCTGTGTTGCTCAGTGTCATTCGAGAATTTTGCCAGACAAACTACTTGGCTAATTGCAGAGGAATAAAGACTTACCTTGTAGGCACATACCTGCTGAGCCATGAGTTGAACTTGGATTGATTTTGCCAAATCTAGTGACAAAATGGAATCCTAAATCTGATAAATCTAACAGTAAAATTCTACCTGCTTCCACTACGTCCATCCCCTAAAGCATCATGTCAGAAAATCCCTTCCAGGTCTCTGCATATCCATCTGCAGAACAGAAAAAAGATTATGGCAGAGTTTCTGATGTCTGCAAATATTCCGTATTTCACTAGTTTCAAAATTTTGGGAAACATATCTTAAGGGTATGTGTCATGTTTACCTTAAGAAACCATATATTCTGCATAGATTTCTACTAGTTTTAGCAGTGAAGTACAACTCAACAGAGTATTACAGAAACATCCCCACATCTGCAGGTGGCAGAAGTTAATCACTGCAGCAGAGCTTGTCATCTATGGCCTTGGAGCATATGCAGAAGTATCCAAGTCAAGAATCAGGTGAATTATTTCATAAATAATCTGAAAAAAAAACCTAATTGTGATTAGAAAAAGATATATAGACGGAAGACATGTATGTAGATAAAAGGAACAAACCTCTTATTTTGTTATTCATTACAAGTTACCACTCTACTCCTGTAGGAATTGCTATATTTACAGAAAATATCCAATGAGTTCCTTCTGCCCTCAGATCTACAGAGACAGAATGGTTGAAAAAGAACAAGCTGGCCTCTTTTCTTTTCAACATCATTAGCAGAACAACCAGTGCTTCAGTTACAGTCCTTATTCTCACTTTTAATTCGTAAAGCCAATTCAGAATTAGTGTCTATTGTGTGAATATGTCTTAATGTGTACATAAATCTTCAGCAATAACAATTTTTGCCCTGTAAAATGTGCTCACAAACTAAATGTTATGTTTATTAATAAGCATCTAATTACTTAACACACACACACACAAGAAATGGGAAGTGTAACAGTATAATTGAGCCAAGTCTATTCTAAAGAAAGTCCCTCACAAATTTATTCTTGAAATAACTCATTTTCTTTGTGAATCCTATGGAAAGGTGAGAAGTAAGCAGTTATTTCCCAAGAAACCTCACCTTGCATAGTATTTTCAGCTTTGGGAGAGCAATGGGAAATACAGTTTAGTGCTAAACTAGCATCAGGAGCCAAGCACGTATGTCAGAGGAAAGCCTAAGAATTTGAAAAGTGTAAGGGAATGAATAGCCAAGTGCACGTAAGACGCTAGGACAAAGGAAATGGAAGCAAATGGAATATTCAGCTGAGTTACAGCAGCAAATCATACTAAAAATCAATTCACCAGGATTATTAGGGCCAGGTTTATGCCTTGAGAGTTCAAGTCATTTGGAGACAAAGGGCAGAAAAATGAGTGACAGTAGGTCAGGGCTTCAGGTTCTCTAAATGGGTCTGAGTTTCAAAGCAAACTGGAAATGAAGGATATTTGCAAATATTTCCTCCAGGCATTTCATCTTTTCCGGTTTGGCTTAAGTTATAGCACACATCTTCTCAACAGTTTTTGGAGGAATAAATGAAGTTCATATGTACTTACAGGATATTCTTCACCCTTAAACTACAAACTGAGAATGACTGGCACCTGTCAAACCTTTATCTTATCAAGAAGTTACGGAGGTGCATTTATTCTGTGTCATTTGACTGGAAGGGGTTACTGCTTACAAAGCAGCATTAACTGTAGTTGTTTCAGAACGACCAAGTGTCGGGTCCTGCACTTGGGTCACAACAACACCAGGCAACCCTACAGGCTTGGGGAGGAGTGGCTGGAAAGCTGCCTGACGTAAAGGGACCTTGTTGCGCTGATGGACTGTCAGCTGAATATGAGCCAGCAGTGTGCCCAGGTGGCCAAGAAGGCCAATGGCGTCCTGGCTTGGATCAGGAATGGTGTGGTGAGCAGGACCAGGGGAGTAATCCTGCCCCTGAACTCAGCACTGGTGAGGCCCCACCTTGAGTACTGCATACAGTTTTGTGTGCCTCAGTACAGAAAGGACATTGAGGTGCTGGAGCAGGTACAAAGAAGGGCAACAAGGCTGGGGAAGGTCTTGGAGAATATGCCCTACAAGGAGCGACTGAAGGAACAGGGGCTGTTTAGTCTGGGAAAGAGGAGGCTGAGGGGAGACCTTTTTGCTATCTTCGAATACCTGAGAGGTGATTGCAGTGAGAGCGGAGTTGGTTTCTTCTCACTGGTGACAGGTGACAGGACAAGGGGAAACGGCCTCAAGATTTGCCAGGGGAGGTTTAGTTTGGATACCAGGAAAAACTTCTTTACAGAAAAGCTTGTTAAACACTGGAATAGGCTCCCCAGGGAGTCACCATCCCTGAATGCGTTTAAGAACCATTTGGACGTGGTGCTCGGGGACAAGATTTAGTGGTGGGTTGTTAGAGTACTATGGATAAGTTGCAGTTGGACTTGATGATCGTTAAGGTCTTTTCCAACCTGAGCAATTCTTTTATTCTCTGGTTCTTATGGCAAGAAAAATGTCAAAGACCAGTAGAGACCCGGAGATAAAAATATTAAACACAGAAGTCACATAAACAGGAAAAAAAAAGATGAAGGAGAAGAACATGATAGGAAGAAAAGAAAACGACAATGATGTATACAATAACACACTTAAGAAATTGATAATAGACAAAAAATGCAGCTCTCGTTTCTGAGTATCTTCCACTTCACAAGTATTCAAGAGAGCAGCTCATTGGGAGGGATGGGAATATTTACAGGGTAGAGATACAAGAGGTGAGATGGCATGTGTGACAAGCCATCAAGCTGTAGATGAGGCTCACATCGCTGCACAGGCAGGGAGAGTAGCCAAACAGAGGCAAGCTCAGGGTTTTGTAGGAAGGGCTGCAAGATGATGCAAGAGGATGCTTCTCCATGAGATGGGGAGGAGGGAGCTGGCACAGGGATTATGGGGAGGTGGAGGATCCCGAAGGCATTATCTTGCACCGCTAAGTATGGGAGATAGTGGGGTGCTGCAGAGGACAACCACAGTAGGAAGACTGAAAATGTCCACAGTGAGCAGGTTTCAAAAATGCACAAGTCCATCAAATAAATCAAATTTACCTTTGTATCACCAATGAGACGGACTCATTTTTTTCCAATTTATAGTTAAAATTTGGATATCAAATTGCAGTCTACTCCCAGACCCTGCTCCATCTGAGCTCAGTCCTACAGATCAAATTGATAAAAAAAGTAATGCAGAAACTGCATGGATGGAAAAAAAAATCAATTAAAAAGGGATGTACTCATAGCAAGAAAGATTTCTAAATTTTTTCTTCTTCTTTTTTAACTGGAGATAGTTACCTATCTTTTCAGCCCTAAAGCAGTTAGTGAATATCGAGGGATTCGGAGAAGACACTGTGGAGAAAGAAAACCCCACAGTAAACTCTAAATTACCTGATTGAGTCTCGCATGTCAGTTTTCTTTTTTGTAACAGTGCCTTGGGGAATTTTATCTAATTTTGAAGGAAAGTTTTAAGAGAATTATTTTGCTTGTTGTTCAATTAATAACAAGGAAAAAGCACTTCACGTGGGAAATTTGCAGCAATGTCAGGAAGTTTGTCATATGAGGAACTCTATACAGACCATGGCATGGCTTGTTTTGGAAGGGACATTAAAGCTGCCCTGGTCCCAACCCCTGCCATTGGCTGGTTGTCGTCCCCAATCAGCTCAGGCTGCCCTGGGTGCCGTCCAGCCTGGCCTTGGGCACCCCCAGGGATGGGGCATCCACAGCTCTGGGCAGCCCATGCCAGAGCCTCACTACTCTACAAAGATCCATAATCCTTCAGTTGAAAACAGAATCATGTAAAGTAATCAGCAGAGAAGATGACTTTATAAGCCTTTAAAATAATCATAATCTATAAAACAGGACATGTAGGTTCTGCAGCACTCTGGAATACAGGAAATCTATCTTTTCTAATCCTGATAAGATATTCAGTCTTCTGCCATCACAATACCCAACTGCTTAAACTGTTTTTGACTATATGAAAAGATTGAAAAATCAATTTGTTCTATGTATAGGGACTAGATTGATAAGGGGTTGTTTGCATTGACTAATGCTGGCAGCTAACTGCTAGGTATAAACAGCAACAGTAATTCTTTCCTCTTTCGTATTAGCTTTTTATTTAAAAAGTCTGCCTTGCAGAAATTTGTGTAGGTGGGATGAGACAGAAGACGCTTAACAGGATATTTTTTTAGAATTATTTCTTGTTTCCTGCTTTTTCTTCTCTTGTCTAGGGTTAATTAGGCTCTTAACAGAAGAAGAAGAAAGAAGTAAAATGGAAAAGGAAAGGAAAAAAGCATGCACTTTTTCTCATTTATATCATAGATATTTTCCTGAACATCTATAGACAGGAAAGCAGTACGGTGCTGATTTGAGATTGCTTTGCTCTCTCACTCATTGTGCTCTCCTTTCAGTTTTCATTGAGCCAAAACAGACTGGCAAAGCAACAAAAACAGTAGCAAAATCCAATCTTTCCTCACAAGGCACATTCTACCAAACAGAGTTCCTGGAGCAAAATGTCACATGCTGCTTGTACACGTTCCTCTTCATTTCTTTGGCTTGATCTGCCTTTATTCAAAGAGACTCGTACACATTTTCTCCCTTCTCTCTCGCAATACTATCAAAACACACTTCTAGCTACAAGCACTCCTGGCCAGCAGAGATAATACAATAGTATAGATAAACAGTACACTGCAGACAAAGACAAAAATCTTCAAGGCCAAGCTAATATTAACCACTCCACAAAGTCATTATGCTACATCGGCGAAATAATAGCAATCATGCACAAAATATGCCAGAATACTCTTCTTGAACTGAGTTGGACAGAGTAACTCTACTCCATATTTATTTAAATGATGATAATTATGTCAGAAATGTACTTACACCTGCCATACAACCTGAAGCAGGTTTTGGTACAAAACCATTGCAGCCCAGTGAGATGAGAACCATGTTACCCCACGCTCTTACGTTCACAAGTTTGCCGTTTCTCAGACAATCTTACCAATTCTAATATAAACAGAAACTTGGTTAAATGGCAAGTTGTGCAGAGTTAGACAGCATCCTTCATTATGCTGACTGACAGGTGGAGGAGGCTAGCTTTTCCTTGCTCATTTCGTCAGACCTTATACATGCAAAGCTATGACCATTTTTTTCCCATCCCTAGCTGATATAATTTCTACAGATCTCGGCTCTTTGGTTCACCTAATCTGCCAGAGAGAATGACGGTGTTGTTACACCACAAGGGTTAAAAAAAGCACAAGGAGAACTGCAGGAATACAAAGGAAAATGAGTCTTTGTCCTGCTCTGTGTCCCTCCTCCCAACACCATCAGGAAGTGAAATGTTTGCCACTCTCAGGTTTCTGGCAGTTTTGCAAATCCGCAAACACAATTCTGCATCCAGGCCATTTATAAGGCTATCTGAAAGGCATCTTTCTTCGCTTAGCTTCTTGCAGCTCAAGTAAAACAGTAACTACTGCTTTCATTGATTTCAACAAACAATACCCACATTCCCAGAGTATGCATCACAAGAGTGTCTTCAAACTTAGATATCATACTTCCAAAAATAACCAATTCCCTCATCACTAATTGCATCACAAGTCCATTTCAGCCCTTTGAGGAATCTTGTGCTAGTTCAAGAGAGGACACAAAAAAAGAGTATGGAGAAAGAAGTGGACATTTCAGGTTAAACAAGGTCTTTCTTAGGTTATTCAGGCAAAAGTTAATGATACATATCTAATGTGCTACAGAAAGATGCAGTAGCTGAGAATTTACCCTTCTCCCTTTTTCAGACATGACCAGTTGTCTTTTCATCCCACACTAAAACACAAGAAAAGATTCCATCCCAATCTTTGGAGCAACTATGCACTCCTAGGGATAGCTGGTAACTGTAGAGCATTACCCAAAGTGCCCCACAGATTAGGAAATTCAGAAGCGCACAGAAGACTTACGTGTATTGCACACATGTCCACTCACATAACCATATGTCTGTACAGCTTTTTCCACTCACTTTGCAGTGGGTTAAGAACTGGTTGGCTGGTCGCAGCCAAAGGGTTGTAATAAATGTTTCTATGTCAGGGTGGAGGCTGGTCACGAGTGGTGTCCCCCAAGGCTCAGTCCTGGGACTGGTGCTCTTCAATGTCTTTATCAATGACATAGACAATGGAATCAAGTGTACCCTCAGCAAGCTTGCAGATGACACCAAGCTGAGTGGTGCAGTTGATACACTGGAAGGAAGGGAAGCCATCCAGAGGGACCTGGACAGGCTGGACAAGTGGGCCCACGAGAACCTAATGAGGTTCAACAAGGCCAAATGCAGGGTGCTGCACTTGGGCCAGGGCAATCACAGGTATTTATACAACCTGGGGGAAGAAGCACTTGAAAGCAGCCCTGCGGAGAGGGACTCGGGGGTCCTGGTGGACGAGAAGCTGGACAAGAGCCAGCAGTGTGCACTGGCAGCCTGGAAGGCCAGCTATGTTCTGGGCTGCATTAAAAGAGGAGTGGTCAGCAGGGAGAGGGAGGTGGTGGTCCCCCTCTACTCGGCTCTCGTGAGGCCCCATCTGGAGTACTGTGTCCAGGCCTGGGGCCCCCAGCACAAGAAGGACGTGGAGCTGTTGGAACGAGTGCAGAGGAGGGCGACCAAGATGATCAGAGGGCTGGAGCATCTCTCCTATGAGGAAAGGTTGAGGGAACTGGGCTTGTTTAGTTTGGAGAAGAGAAGGCTCCGGGGAGACCTCATTGTGGCCTTCCAATACTTGAAGGGAGCGTATAAACAGGAGGGGGATCGATTGTTTGTGAGGGTGGATAGGGATAGGACAAGGGGGAATGGTTTTAAGCTGAGACAGGGGAGATTTAGGTTAGATATTAGGAGGAAGTTTTTCACACAGAGGGTGGTGACGCACTGGAACAGATTGCCCAGGGAGGTTGTGGATGCCCCGTCCCTGGAGGCATTCAAGGCCAGACTGGACGTGGCTCTGGGCAGCCTGGTTTAGTGGTTGGCGACCCTGCACTTGGCAGGGGGGTTGAGACTCGATGATCTTTGAGGTCCTTTTCAACCAAAGCCATTCTATGATTCTATGATTCTATTACTTAAAAGAATAATTAAAACTCCATCATCACCACCAGCTAGAGAGCAATGTGTGCTTAACAGACATTTCATGCAGCTGATAATATGTGCACTTATACTCTTAAAATCATTGATGATGCTTTTCCAGGCAAACAAAATATGCCTGGCTCTCCTAGTTTAATACCCGTGTATGACCTGAGAAGTACTGCTCTCCTGCGGGAAAGGATGTGCAGATCCCGTCAATCCAATCTCACACAAATATCAACATATTTACAGAATATTTATTTTTGTATAGGCATACCTAGCAATGTTTATTATAAAAATACTGCACTTTAGGCTTTTAAAGCTCTCTGTAACATGAAGTAGAGCAGGAGATAGCAGCAGAGGCAGGAGGGCAGCTCAGCAAGCTAACAGAAATCAGCATAACCACGTGTAAGGACATCAGAAATTTAAAAGAGTGTCCAGTGAGATTTCTGCTCACGTCTCACAGCGAAGCTCCAGGGCTCTGGTGCTATTTATTTCCTCACCTTGGTTAGGGAAATGAGAGCAGTGCAGCACCAGCTGGACTGAATCACAGCCCTCTGCAGGCCCAAAGCAGTGGGTTTGACTGGTGACATCTACCCAGCGATACAGGTTGACACTTCTATTAGGGCTTGCACGCACACACGTGGGAATCCAAGCTACCTGAATGCCAGCACATACCTGGCTGTGGCATTGCTTTGGGACAAGGCTTTTACTTTGTTTTCCAAGATCGAAGTTGTATACAACATGTTCTCTGCTGTCTGTATCATCCACTTGCATCTTTAAATAATATGAAACACCACACCGAGTCTTAAAAACCTTACACCTATTTTGGTACTAGCCTAAGGAATGCCAGCAGAGAGGAATGGCTCAGTGCAGTCACTGTAGTGTGATGTCTCATTTAAGAGACTGAATTCAGGGATGGACAAAGTAACACAACTCAGCAATTCCTGCCCTGCCACTGCCCTCTTGCAGAGGCTTTTGAGACAGAAAATAAAAAAATGGAGTACGTGTCATATTTTTTACTACAGAGGAGCATGCAGACGTGGATGCAGATGAGAACAGGCAAATAACAATTCAGAACCCTAGCACTTCCTATTTCCAAACAGCACCTTAGCAGAGAACATATGTGCTGCCATGCACACCACACGCTGTTATCACATGCAATGCAGTCACTTAAATTAATTTTCCATAAGACTAATCATTATGCCCCAGCCATTTGTGTACTAAGTGAAAAAAAATGAAATGTCACAGAAGGAATTCCACTTCTTTCTTTTAATATTCCCCAGCCTTTTTTTTATATACACGAATGCCATCTGCCTGCTCGACAGCTGTTACTGTATGACAGATACTCCAGCACAGCACTCCTATCCTAAAGAGAGATGTGTTCATTATCATGAAATAATCTTAACAAGATCAATGTTTAGTAGAAGAAGTTTCCAATACTCAGTGCAGCCCTTCCTCTGTTTAATATCCCAAATGAGCATAAGTAAATGTGTTACAACCTATATCATTATATTTACAAAACCGGAATCTGAATGCCCATCCTTCCTCCATTTGGGAAACCTATATGCTGTATTACTTCTTATGTTCTGGAAGGGACAGTAGTCCAGCTGCAAAATAAACAGTGGATATGTCACAGTATTATCTAAGGGTTTGCGTCCGTGACAAGAGGGACAGGCCTGAAAGAAAAAAAAGAACAGGAAAGAGAAAAAAAGAAAAAATTGTCAGCGGGTAGGGGCCGGCCCCGAGCAGTCTGGCGGCTAAAGCGGCAGGGAAGCCGCAGACCCACACCCTGGGGAAAACAAAGGGAAGAGGGGAAAGGCAGGGGACTGGTAGGCGGATCTAAAACAAAACAGCGGCACCAATCTGAGGAGGAACAACTAATTTTACTAAATATATCGAAATTGAGGCCAGTGAAACCGTAACATAGAGAGTTTACACGCTGAGAGTCTTATACAGTAAACTGCAGGAGGACCACGTGCTGTCTCCGCCGGGCAGGAAGGAACAGACCCCATGTCTACCAGGCAGATTCACCTCCCCCTCCAACGCAAAGACCCCTGGGGAGTGCACCTCCTCCCCTCTCCCTCAGAGGACCACACACCAAAAAAGGCAGTTTGCATTAACCAGGAAATTAACTCTTTAACTGACAGTGCTTTACATGATGTTATGATGTGGAATACTGAAAACAAAAATCACAAAACCATGACAAGATAATTGCAGAGTAAATTCTATTCCCATGGATTCTGATGGGTTGTGCCAAGATGGGGCAGATGACGTGATATCAGGAGCACAACCACTGGGGGAGCAAAGCAGAAACCGAGGGGAGTTCCTGGTGGGCACAGCTGCATATCGTTCATCGAGTCAGAAATGCAGGTACAAAAAGGAAGACTCAGAAAGCAGGAGGATGATTTCCAGAGGGCCCTTCCAACCCCTACAGTTCTGTGAACTCCTCCTTTCTGGATCTTCCTATTTGAACCTGTACTGCCACCTAATGAAGGATTTGCTCATGAGTTGTCCAAGCAAAGAACATTCCTGTGCCATTGGCACACGCTGCTTTCATTGCAAGGTATTTGCAGATGGCTTTGGAACACATTTAACATTAGGTTATCACCTAGGTCCAGCTTGCTGTGTGTGACATAAAAGCCATTCTTGACAATCATTCCCTTTTTTCTCGTCTGTCTAGAGCAGACGAGGCAGCACCCCCTGCAGAAAAATAAGGTTCAGACAACACAAACTGCATCCATAGAGAGGTTCCTCTCCATTCTACCTGCTGCTCACTTCAAGGTGGGTTCTCTTGCATCCTGGGTGGGTGAGGTGCCAGTGGAAGGGGACAACGGCACAGCTCTGCCTTCTCATCTCAGCCTTTCACTGCAAGCACAAAACCAGTGGCAGTAGATGGGGTGGAGGAACTCATTCCCACTCTTCATTTTATTTAAGCTGCCAGCTGTCACGGGAAGTGTTTAAAGCTCCAGGTACAGGCTGTCCTGAGGTGGGAAAGGCAGTGGTATCAATCTTTTCTACTGAAGCTAAACTGCTTCACAGGAATCAAATATTCATTGAGCCAAGAAAAGGAGAAAAAGGCTTCACAGACCACTGCTTTGGGTATCTCATTATTCGCCAGGGAAATACAGCTTTCCGTGCTGCTCTGCTGAATGCTTAATAAAAAGAAAGCTTTCAACAGCACAGATATGAGATGGACATCTCCTTATCTGCTGGATAACTACTGCACCTGCTGGGCTCTGGTCAGGCGATGGCTCCATCTGCTGCTCCAGCAAATCCTCAGTTCTTCTGCAAATTCGGTGTCAGCTTCAGGAGAGCAGAGTGCTTTCCTTGAGGGCATAGCAGTGCTGCAGTCTCCTGTGCCCATGTCCACCAAAAGGAAAGACTAGGAAAACAAAATAAAGCAAGCAGAAACACCACTGGACAAACTGAGTGGGCTCATTTATGGAAAGTTCGCATCTTTTCTCACAGTTCAAATTAGTAGAAAAGGATCTAGTTATTTTTTATGAGCCAATAAAAAAAAACAGTATTGTCCACAGCTCTGACAAGTGATCATAGAATCATTCAAGTTGGAAAAGACCTATAAGATCATCTAGTCCAAACACAATCCTCTCCCACAGTGCTCACGGACCACAGCCCTCAGTTCCACATCTCCACATTTCCCGAACACCTTCAGGGATGTTGACTCTACCACCTCCCTGGGCAGCCTGATCCAGTGCATCACTGTTCTGAGAAGAAATGTTTCCTAATACCCAACCTGAACCTCCCCTGCCACAACCTGAGGCCATTTCCTTTCATCCTATCGGTGTTATCTGGGAGAAGAGGTCAACCTCCACCTCACCACAACCTCCTTTCAGGCAATTCTAGAGAACGATAAGGCCTGCCCTGACCGTCCTCTTCTCCAGACACCAGTTCCTTCAGCTGCTTCCCATAACATTTGTGCTCCAGACCCTTCACAGCTTCGTTGCCCTCCTTTGATTGAATATTGTCGTATATAATATATCATTTATATATTTATAGCATTTATAATCAATGGATGACCCAGACACTGGCATAACTTCTTGGGAAGCAGGATACTGAAGTAAAAGTTTCCTACAAATCTCAAATAATATTGCATACAAAACTCAGGTTAGCTGCAATACACATACATGTGACAAGTTAAGTGAAAAAAGAACACAACACAACACCTTCTTATAGCAATGAGTCTCTACTATACAGTCATAGCTGGACAGTCAAGTTTAAATTTCGTCACTAGGCAAAGGAGAAGAAAAAAGAACTTTCCTTAAGCCATAACCAGAAGCCATGGTAATTATTTTCCTGAGCCCAGATGAATGCAGAAAAAATCCTGCTATAATGAATGTACACTGACTTTGTCAGATGGCTGAAGTTATTTCTCTTTTGGCAGAGGAATGTGGTAGGTTTAATCCCCAAGGACTTGCTCAGAAAAGAGTAATTTGGGGCTCATCGTTAGTGATGCATACAATGAAAATTAAGTCCTGCAGCAAAATAAGTTTCGCCACCATGCAAATTACCTAATATAATGTTGGAGCTGCATTAGTTTCTGTTCTCTATTTGCAAGCTGTTCACAGATAGCTAGCTGATGGATATAGGAGGTTTTCCATAAATATTCACTTAGTTTCTACTGAGGAAAACACTGTAGTTTGTTATCTAAATTTATAGTAATTATTCACTCTAGAAATACTTTCCATGGAAAACACAAGCATCAGAAAAGCTTTTTTGGGGGTAGAAAATAGGAGAACGTGTGCCAACCTATCAGCTATATGCACAGACCTGAAAACATTCCAGTGCGCTGGAACTGAAACTTTATGAAGTCAGCCAACACATTTCTAATTAATGTCATTTTCATGCCCCTTCTTTTTTGCATACTTCAGCACACTATGACCAAACAGGCAATACAATGCCAGCAGAATAGAACTAATAAAGCATAAGTTATGCATAGCTTCTTCTTGCAATGCATCTCCAGGGTGTCAGGAACTCATCCACAGTGGCTAAGGACTCAAATTCATTACAGTTCAGCAAGAAAAGCATTTTGGAATGACACGGTCAAAGTATGGCTCTTGCCCTACATATTACGGGCAACTCTGGTTACTACCAATCAGATGGATCAGTGGGTTATTTGCTTTAAGCGTATGGTAATGTAGTTCATGACAGCACTTCAGAAGAGCTACATTATGCAGGTAGAGATGCAATTGAGCATTTTTATTTTTTGACTGAGAATTGTACAGAGTCTTTCAAACTAAGATTTAGAAAGACTGGGCGGATTCTCCTCAGCTGTTACAAAGCATGGTGGTTTCATTCAGGCCAACGATGTAGTAACCACAAAAGCTATTTACACCAGCCAAGGATCTAGCCTTGAGCACATGGCTTATAGCCACTGAGCAGTCCACAAAGGTGTGAAAGAACTCAAAAGCATTGCTCAGTGTAAAAAAATATTTTAAAATACTATCTCTGTTTAAACTTGTTGGTTTAATTTGCTTTGAGATTAACTCAAACTCAAAATTGAAAGGACAACAGTGACAGGATTTCATTAAAATCAACTAAAAGGAAAGAAATGAAATGACTTTATGAGAAGCCCCACGTGCTTCCCCTCACAGGCTGGTATTGAAGATTCAATGACTGACAGCTCTTGTCCAAAGGACGAAAATGCCTTCATGAGCAAAGGAGAGTACAGCAGGAATACAGAAGTGGTACTTCTCTATTGAGAGATATGGCACCCCTTGCAACCTGTACAAAGTATTTTTCATTAATATAACCTAGAGCTCAGCTTTGCAGTCATATTAAAAGTGAAGTTTAATACTTGCTCTTCCACCTGCAGTCTATCAATGTTCATATATTTAAGTGTACACACACGTGTGTAAGCTGCACAGAAACTCAAGCAGCATTCACTGTGAAATTATTAAGCACTGTAGTGAATAGGGTAGGCCATTAACAGGCCACCCAGTCAAAAAAAATAGGGAAATTGAGAAATATATACATACAGTTCATTTTATTGCATCCATCACATACTTTAAGAAAAAAGGTAGCAAAACAATTTTAGATGTGATGGATTCCTGTAATCAGCCCATATCCTAGTTAATGGACCTGAGCCATGAGTGGTTTACTTGAGAAATGGTCATGCAGGCCCTGAAAGTACAGATAAATAGAGAAGAGGCCACTAGCTTATTTACTCTGAGCTCTCATAAGACCAGAGGCTTTCTCACAGTTGCTCTTGTATTGAACCCAGATATGTGCTTTTGCTAAAGCATATCTTCCAGAGTTGCAGTCAGTCTTGATTTAAAACAAGACCATGGCAAAGAACTACAAAGAGCTACAGCTCCCAGAGAAGTTAGACCCAGCAGCTGACTACCAATATTGCTATGTAGAGGTACATCGAAAAAAAATTAAAAAATGGCCAATTTCAATACCAGTTTGTCAGGCTCCAGCTTCCAGGTGCTGAGTACCACCAGACTGAGAAGCACTTTGGTAGCTGGCAGGTTTGGGGTGTTTTTTCCTCCAGGTAGCTTCTGTCGCTTCTTACTTCCTTTTTCCTCACTTCTTTGCTTTTGAAGTACTTTCTCATTACAACTTATTTTCAACTGCCTTCAAAAAAGTGTCAGACTTTCTTGTTTTTAGATCAGCAATTGCCTGTCCTGATATCAAAAGCAGCAACTGAAAACTCAGTGCCATTTAAAGTATTATTATCCTCACTCACACTGTGAAGAGAAGAATAACCTCCGTGCTCCTATTTCCTGCTCCTTTACCTTACTCATCCCTTCTGGAGCATATGGCCTTGTCTGGATATGAAATAACACAGAGAACATATGTTCTATTTCTTGTGTACTGCTACTCCCCAGCCTGTTGCCTTCCAGAGTAATTTCCCATTTAAAGTTAGCTCACGTCCCCTATTTCTACAGGAATCACTCTATGTTTAGTGTATTTAAAGCCTATTTTTGTTTGTTTTGGTGAACTTCCATTTATCATTCTTCCAAACACGGATTTATTTGAACATTTTCTCCATAATGATTTTATAGTTACTGTTCCAAAATGGTATAGTGAGCTGCAGTAACCTTAATGGGATGATTCTATATAATCTATCCCAGAGTCCTGGGGACTGCTAACATCCATCAGAGCAGCAGCTTGTAGTGATCCTGGAAAAGAAAGGTTGTGCTGGCATCGCTACAGGTGTATTAATTACAGCAGGCAGCCTATTCTTTAGAGTCTAGTAAATTCTTTAATTGGGTGGAAGTTTGGAGGGGAAATTAAAAAAAAGCAATCTCAAACTTTCCCAAGAAAGAAAGTGCTCAATCTTTGCTGTAAAATTACTTGATGGCAAGAGTTTGAGTGACTGAAGTGCGCTGAGGCCCAGTGGCCACGTGGGCATGGGCCTTACACCATGAAGGAAAAGAAGCATTTGTGGTAACTTTCTTTGACCAGCTGCAGATTTGCAGACTTGCTTTGTCACCCAAGGGAACCATGAAATGGGCCCAGGGAAGAGCGATGAAGACAATTTCTGCACTGGGGAAGAGACGAAAGGGCTGGCAGCCAGGTGCACTGGTCCCAAGTGCACAAACTTGGACAGCCAGGCACAGCTGCCCCATCCCAGCGATGTCAGCAGCAAGCAGTGCAACAGCAATGGTCTTCATGAAAAGGAGAGAGGAGCATCTTCCTTAGTGAGGTGCAGTTCCTGGCCTGCAGGGCCTGGGAAGCACGCTGCAGGTGAGGACAAGGCCAAGGCCCCCATCCCAGAGGGTTCTCCTCCTCTGCATGAGGCCCTGAGATCTTTCCTGGGGCCAGCAGCCATCTCATTCTGACAGGGACAGCTGCCAGCCCAGCACTGATTATCAGGTTTTCTCCCTTCCTCCCTGAGCTGCCCCACACAATGCTCCATTTACAGCCATTTAAAATTATCACCACAGCATTTCTCAATTCACTGGCACCTCTGGAGAACCGCCTGCTCAAGGCTATCACTGAAAATCAAGAAAAATCAAGACTGCTGCAGATGAATATATCCATTCCACAGCTGGGAAAAAGCAGCAGCAGAAGATCAACAAACAGATCTTGCACAGCAAACACATGGGCAGAGTTACAGATAAACACTCATCTTTCAGCTCTGAGCATCCCACTCCTGCCAAACATATTCCTCCTTTCCTAAAGTCATTTGGAAAACAAGAAAGCAGTAAAAGATTTAAATGCTTTGAAGTGACAAGAGATAATAGTAATACTTGTTAATCAAGCATTTAAGGAATCTAAATAAAGCAGGAAGCCTCCTGTTCAGAGTGTATTTTTTTTTTCAATTGATTCAGTCTGTTTTGTTTTATTGGACAGTTGCCTATACTAGAAGAAATAAAGGAATTAAAGTAATACATGAATTTTCAACATGATTTCTAATAATCTGACAAATGCTCCCAAGCAGAGTTGGCCTACCTCTGCTCACTCAGTGCCTCCACCTGGGACTGGTTTCCTTTCCCATGTCATTACTACAAATGGAACGTCTCCTCAAGTAAGAAATCCAGCACAAAAAGGTACTTCATTACTCTGTATGGCGATGAATACCAAATTTCCCTTGGGCTGTCAGGAAATTGAAGATGTTTATCTGTATTTCAAAACAGCAATCAGACTTCATGAAGCTTACTTACTGACGACTGCCCCCCACCTCCTTAAATTCCTTTACAATTACTAACATTTTGCCACAGTGAGAAGATGAAGTGCTATGTAAGGCAGTCCCATTTTTAAGATACCATGGAGACCGCAGGCCATTTCTGTTGCCCAGGATGATTTATACTGGTTATTTACAAATACTGTTTATCTTTACTGGGACTTAAATGTGGTTTCATACAACATTTAAATAACCATTTGCACTGAAAGTCATCACAACGACTTTTCACTGATGATTAAGCTTATTTATTGTTCTTCACAGTGTTCATTCATGTGCTGGATGACATGAAAAACACATTTTAAAACTACTTTAGGCATCCAGATTTACCTAAAATGGAATTTATGTCAATTGAAACAATTCCTTCCATCACACACCTCACATAACGAGAAGGGAAAATACAAAACTGCTTATACTTTTCCATGTTTGTATTTGTCCAACTACTCCTAACTAACATCATTTTCAAACGAGACTTCAGCTTCTTATCCAGATAATGATCACAGATTGGAGGTAGAGGTACATACGAAGTAGTAGATAGACAGGATGAATAATGATGGATAGTGATCAGTAGTAAAGCTTCCCTCAGAGTGAGCGGACAAGAAGTTAGCAGGTTCTATGATTGATATTTTTACTTCCAGTTTGATGGAGACCAGGAGTATTGCTTCACAATAAATACATGTCACTTCTCAATTCATAGTCACAGACATCCTCCCCCCAGTTTTTTTTTTCCATTGGGCTGCAGAAGATACGCCATCAACATACGTTCCTCCCTGCTCAAAGATTTTGTGCAAGGATTTTGACCTACACCACACTTAAAGGTATTTTTTTGGAAGCAGCTTTGCTCGTAGTGCAAACAGTTGTCTGAGGAAGACCCCAAAACACAGAGCCCTGGCATTAGAAGAGCTGTCTGCAAGTGCACTGTGACTGCAATACAGTTTTTTCCTTGCTCTCCACTCATAACAGAGGCTGCCAACTTCACTAAGAAAATATAGAAATAAATGCACGTAGAAACAGCAAATATGGACAGCGATCATCTGTAAACAGAGGAAAAAAAATAGTCATGACTTCCACAGAGGGAACATTTTTCTCATTGCAAAAAGCAAAAATGAAATGTAGTTATGACTGCAGAGATTAAAAGCTCCTGCACACTCACAGAGGTAACACTCTGTGTCTTGGTAAAACACTGAAGACGAATGACAGCCTTCATTTAGTGTTTTACGGTCAGAAGTTCAAATGAGCAAGCCAGAAAAACTGTTGCAGATCTGTAGGTTAGTGAGTGCAGTAAAATAAATAAAGTAAAAAAAGGTTAGAAGAAGTCTCCTATTTTCCTGATGCACACAAAGCAGCCTGCGATTTAAGGAACTTGATATGTAAATACAGAGTTTTCATGGAAAATCTTCAAGTAAAATATTATTTCTTCAATAGTGAAACCATCTCCCTCTATCGATTAATAGGAGAAACTAGAACACTTCAGCACCCTTTCGTCATCTGTTGATTATGAATCTATGATTATTCTCATCTCAGTGCATTAAGTTCTAGCAAGTTTTCCCCTAAAGTGAAAGATGAATGATATAACACATGCCTCATCAGGATTGAGGTTCAGGTACTCTGAAAATGTGATCATGAACCACAATGCCAAGTTACCCTCTTTGAAGATACATCTCAAAGCCCTTTTCACTTCTTTTTCCTCGTGGTAACAGTGAAAGAAAAATATCCTCAGCAACATATTACCTTTCCCCTACTGCAATGCTTTCCTCTTTGGTGAAAAATACAAGTTGCAGGTAATCTTTTTTAAAATCCCGTATATATCATGGAATTTCCTAAGAACAGCAAAGAACATAATATGATACGGAACATGACACACAACATCTATCAATGCACAGATATACATGAGTTGTATTGCATTTCCTCCCAACATGGAGGAATTACTTCAAAGGGCTATCACAATAACACAGCTCAGTTACTCCCAAAACCCCAACTCTTTGGGTGCATTATCTATTTCTACATCATACATCATTATCAATGTATTTTTACTGTAAATCACTAACAAAATGCTACACACACCCTTCCCGATTCAAATGGCTATGCATCCAAGTGCACTTACAGATGGAGTTCTACAAACCGAATTTCAGAATCACAGGACTGAAGGGGTTGAAAGGGTCCTCTGGAGATTAAGTTCAAACTATTCAGTCCAAACCCTCACATTCCGCCCTAGGAAAAAAAAAGAAGAGGAAAATAAAAACATGCCCTCAATTAAAGAATGTTTTATTTAAAGCAGATCTAAAATCTGTCGCATTTGGCTATCAGTCTCACAAAAACAATCTGTTGAAAGATTTCCCCTTCCTGCTTCTCTGTGACCCAGAAATGCACACAATCTGCGTTATGGTATTTTAGTATTTCTAGTCTTGGTCTCATGAAAATACATTTATATATTAAGGCCTATGTCAACAGGTTTTTGACTCTTCCCATCCTCAATAAGTGCAGGTGAATAAACCTGAAAGTTTGTTTGCTGGAAGAAAGCACCACCAAACAATGATAAAAAACACTCTAAGATGTTCCAAGAAGTACTCTTAAACCCCGATCCTCCTAAATAAGAAATGTGGTGGGGACTATTTGCAAGCGTGATTGTAACAATAGCCCCAGGCTCTTGAACACATTAAATTTATTTTTCAGCTTAATGAACTGTTCATTCCACAGCACTTAAAATCATTTCTGGCAAAAATCCTCCCACTAATGGAGACACTGGAACTCTTCTTTTAAAGGTAACAAGCACAGGGCAAGGCAAGGAAGGGAGAGAGCGTGTGAGTGATGCTACTCTGACAGCTTTCAAAAGCCAACAGATAAGACAGAGGCTGCATAACAAAATAATTTCGTGCCAGAATTATTACTGAAACACCACCGAAACAAAACACCAAAGCACCAGCAGCTGGCCAAAGGTAAGGGTTAAAATCATGGCACATTCCGACCACGCTTCATTATTTCCACTGAAAAAGACAATTGCCTTTTTGATCATCAAGTCCAAACCCAAACACTGCCAAACTCCAATGATGAGAAATGGGTGACGGTGCTCCTCCAGGAGCGGGGCAACAGCACCTGCAAGCGGTTCACTGCTCAAGTCCAGAGCCGGATGACTGCCCACCAGCACAGGTTTCCCAGCAGGAGATAACACTGGCAGCTGCACAGGGCTGGAGATCTTGTATTTCTGGGTGTGCTCAAGGATGAAGCCTCCCTTTTAATGCATGTTCATGGGTGGCTCTTTGGGAATCATCTTGTTGCAGCTCTTGTTTCAGGGCACTGGTTCCTTCACGCAGAGCTGGCTGGTTTCTGAGCCAGTGCCACAGTCACTGCTGCCCCTGGGACTGACGGTTCCTCAGACAGGCTGACACATTCAGTTCTGAAACCTGACAATATTTCACAGCCTCTGGAGGCAGATGAGCTGCCAGATTTCCTCTGGGAGAAATAAAGAAGTGGATGGACATTCGCTGAATGAAAATAACTGAGACAGGACTGGATTCAGCCTCAGAGAGTGAATAACAGCTACAGGACTGGCTGTACTTGCACTGACTAATGGTTACTGGACTGGCCTTACTGGGTTCAGTCAGGATTTTAGGAGGAAAAGGATTCCAGGATTTGTCCTTTCCATTAAAGTGCAGGACTATTTTGTGGGGTTCACTTCCCTACAAAGCAGTAAAAGCCTGAAAATATGCACAATTACAACATGACCTCAGAACAGTTTCTGTACCTGACCCATAACTCTCATGCTGCCAAACATCTCAACATGCTGCTGAGCTCTGTGAATGGCTTATCTAGTCAAAATGGTCAATATGATGGATAGCTTATTTAATTATTAATGACGTACTGCACATTATAGATCTATTGGTATGGATCAGCCAATACAAAAAACTCGGAAGATGAAGAACAGATCTTGCTTTCCAACAAAGGATCAAACAAGCCCTCCCTTGGCTCCCCATGCTTATGGAGATCTCCACGTTCCATCCCACAGCTTTGCCATGACCCACCACCCACAGGAACTCCTTGCCAGTCCTGGATTTAGAACAGAACGTGAGCACACAGCAAAGTGCAGTGACTTTTGTCCAAAACGTTTCCACAGAAATATGGTATCTTTAATCCTTGTCTCTCAAGGTATAGAGGGTCCAAAAAGGGATTCATGCTTGAAACAGCATTTCTTCCACAGACTGAAGCAGTTATGGGTACAGCTTGTACTTGTCACATTTAAACAACGAAGCCCAAGCAGAGACCATTTCTGCTTAGGGCAAGGGTTTGTGACCCTGGTTTTGGTAGCTTTACTGACTCACTCGAGTTCCAGCACTATGGGCTATTCCATTTGGAAGGGGGATGTTTGGGTCATTTTGTTTTGTTACCCACATTTTTGTTAGCCACAACTCTGGTAACAGCGGACATGCTTTCTCTGACTTCTGTTTGCAAAAATCCATGTCTGTTACCTGTAACCTTGTCCAGATCAAGTTTATTAGCACAAGGCAAAAACCTGGCATAGCTGTTCCAGTTTTTGACACAACTAACCAAAATATCACATCGATTTCAGACAAAAGGTGAGAGAAGGACCTATACAGAGGGGCAGAAAAATAATTTCTGCAGTTTTACAACTATGGTTTGAAAAGTCAGTCTTTATGTTTCATCAGAAGGTTTGCTTTGCTTATCAAAGCATTGGCTTGTAAGGAATATCCTTGAAGCAGAAAAAGAAAATCCACAAAAATAACCAAGAAAGGAGCTCCGGAAAGAAATTTTCTCACTGAGGCTTACTGCACTCTTTCAAAACTCTCACACTTAAGTCTCAGCTCCTCCATTCTGATAAAACTGCACCGGCCTTATAAACTCACTACCTATGCACCCACAGTAGCCAAGTGGTTGACATGTGAGATTTCATGGAAAAGAGACCACTCCATGTTGAGAGACCAACTCACATGTTTCTGCTGGACAGAGGAAAATAAACTTTTTTTTTTTTTTTTTTACTTTTCACGTAAAAATAAATCTTAAAATGGCAGAGGGCTGAACGGCTGCACAAACAACTAGAGAAGAAATTGGCTGTGTGTTGAATCAGGAGACAGGTCTGCTGCTGCACATTTAGAGCGTCTTTAGAGAAGAGGAGGCCTCATCGCTCTCTACATCTGCCTGAAATGAGGTTGTGGTGAGATGGAGGTTGGCTTTTTCCCCCAGGTAACAGCAATAGAACTAGTGGGAATGGCCTCAAGTTGTGTCAGAGTAGGTTACGGTTGGATATTAGGAGAAATTTCTCCTCAGAAAGAGCGGCTGGACACTGGCACAGGCTGCCCAGGGAGGTGGGGGAGTTACTGCCCCGCAGGTGTTCAAAAACCACGGAGATGTGGCACTGAGAGCCATAGTTAGTGGGCACGGTGGGGATGGGTTGGACTAAATGATCTTGAAGGTCTTTTCCAACCTCGACAGTTCTATGATTCTATGAAAGAGTAGCCTTCTTGGTTGACTGCCCACATATATGTTCAGGTATGAAATGCCAGATAGTCTGAAGTGGACAAAACCTTTGCTCAAAGGTTGGAGTACTTTTGAATGATTCAAACTACAGGCCACATTACTTCTATGTTTGTAGGTATATATCCCCAGTTTTATGGCTGTTACTTCTGAAGTGCAGCTCTTGTGCCTCCTTCTGAAAAACCAGGGACAGACACAAAGGAATAAGTCCTCACTCCTTTCTCTGGTAAATTCCCAAATAATTTCAGTACACGACAACAAGAATCATCCCAAGACTGGGGAAACCACCGGGACCCTCTGTACTCAAGGCCTCTGGGATGCAAGCTAGAAAAACAAGGCACAAAATCCACAAGACTCAAACAGTCCATCAACAAACGCCAAACACAGCTCCTGAAAGCTGCAGCAGCAGCAGCAAGCAGCACTTGCTACAGGCAGTATTTTTCAGCAACTAACTCAGGAACAGACTGTTATTTTAACAGCTGGTTCCAGTGAACTGGACCACACTTCACTCCAGC
Organism: Numida meleagris; assembly: GCF_002078875.1. Classification (NCBI taxonomy): domain Eukaryota; kingdom Metazoa; phylum Chordata; class Aves; order Galliformes; family Numididae; genus Numida; species Numida meleagris. The sequence goes on along the minus strand of NC_034414.1, from coordinate 4,588,646 downwards.
ATGGATTTGTCCACAAGTTGCTTTACAGTTGCTTCAAATTAATATGCTCTTCATCATGAACGACAGCATTCAGGTCAGCCCAAGGGATCTACTTCTCCTGCCTGCAGCCCAGGGGATGAAAAGATGTAGGCATTGAGGAGAGGACCTCATAAAGGAAGCAATCAGCACTCCTATATTGTAGGATACACAGTGCTAAAAGAGAGGAAAGAGATAAACACCATTTCATTTGTTCTAAATCAATGCATAATTTCAAGAAGATTCACATTTGTATCTGAGTATAATATTTACATTGTCAGTAAGTCTATTTTCTCAACCCATGTCTTATTGTAAACTCTGTTCTCATTCAATCTACAATCACTGAGGCTATTCACATGCTAAAGCACTCCGATGGATGATGCATTTTAAGAAAGTAATTAGGATGAGAAATAAAATGCCTTGTTTCAAGTCAGAAAGGCTACATGACACACTCAAGAGATACTGGGACTGAAAAGCAAGCGCTGCAAATGGAGAGAAAGACATCAGGCAGCTTTCCCTTGTCTCTAGCTTACCACCAAGCCACCTAATCTTTCCTGGGCAAGAGAAGTCCAAGTTCAATAGAATTCAGGGCTTGTCCCACTGCGATGGGTGTTCCAGTGCTGACTAATTCTATGATCCTATGATTCTAGGAGTGAGCATAGTGGTGATGGTTGGACTTGATGATTTTGGAGGTCTTTTCCAACCTTAATGATTGTATGATTCTATGACTAGGGGTACTTTATAATGACTTTTATGTTTGGGGTCCTTATGAAATCCAGCTAGGAGTGTGTATTTAAGAACCACTCACACCTCACCAGGGACCCTGCTCCTGGGGCACCTGCAGCCCTCCGGCCCTCAATCCTTCAGTGAGCTGCCCATGCAGTGCAAGTCCTTTGCAGGGAAGGGTTAAGATAGCAGCCAGCCTGAACCATACCTCCAATTGCAAACAATAAACTTCTGGGAAATAAATCAGTATTAGATTAGCTGCAACTGCAAGCCTGTGAAGAAGATAAACACCAAAAGTAACCCCTCCAAGGTTACAAAATACTATTTCACAAGGTCAGGATTTCGTATTAGGGTGAAATGTTCAAAGCAGAATATCAATATTTTGTTAAAGGCTAATACAGTGCTACTTGACAAACAGCTGCAAAATTATTATTCACACATATAGAGAGATGAAGAGTTTTGCACTGAGCATACTCAAAACCTAAAGAGAAGAAATACAGCAGTGAAACTCATCTGAAAGTATTTAATTTACTGGTTTGGTATGTTTGCAGGATTATTTTTTTTAATTACTATTATTTTTAAATAGTCATCTTCTGATATAATTTCTGTGGCTTTTCAATTTGCCAGTCAAAACTAAATAGCATACTGATTATATCTCAGGTCTCACAGCAAAGAGCATGCACATATTCAAGACAAACAGGATGTGCTATTTTCTATCTTGATTTCCAACCAAATTTGCTCAGTGCTTTCTGTGTTAGGTCACCTCATGCATAAAAGATGCTTACAGAGGGTCTAATACAAGAAGAAATCAAGGCAAAGAAAATCTCTTGGACTGAAAGAGCTTTGTATGGGGAACAAAAAGCTACATCCCACATGTCACCTGTAACAGTTAGGGAGTTAGAGGACATTGTGTATATGAACAAAGATGACAGCCACTTAGCATGCAGGAGAATTTCTCTTTAGACTGGAACCTTTTCAAAGATATTTAAGAGAGCTATTATCCAGGAACCATTCTTACCTGCTGACTTCCCACTCTCTAACAGTGAAACAACACCAACCAGGTCAACCAGGCACATTAGGCGCTTTTGACAGAATTAAGTTGCAGACACTGCATTGGTATACCAGCAGCATAACCAATCCTTACTGATGTGCCTGGCTTTTTAATAACAGACATGCTTCAGAAAACTGCTATCTGCAATTTATTGCCTCACTCTTGGTAACAAGAAAGTATTGGGAGAAAGCTGCTTTGAAAAGGCTCCCCAGAGTAAAACTATTCAGCGGAGACCCACAGCTGCAGGCTGCCACATATGCTGAAGTCATGCTCACAATGACATCTTTGAACAAGGTATCAACATGTATTTCATATTTGTGTTGCGTTAGGACTACAGCTGTAAAGCTATTTCAACATCAGAAAGGCACTGCAGAACCTGCCTTAGAAGTGCCTGCGCCGCAGATAGGATGCCAAGCCTGGTGCTAAGAACCAGCCTCCCTGGGCAGAGGGAAGTAAGCAAGGCAGAGAGGAGCAGGCGATGGCAAGGAGAGAGCCAGGCAAGGGACTTCACTAAGAAAATGAGGATCAAACTTCTGTTGAATGCTGTTCACTTGGAGCTTCAGCATTTCAACTTCTCCTTGGACCAAAGATCCAGAACCCTTTCCTAAAAGGTCTGAATGACATTTTTTTCTCCCAAAGGGAGCAAAGGAAAGAGTGAAGACAAGATGAAATTCTAAATAACATGCATTGCATACCCTTTCCCTAAGCATGGGTGAGGGCTGCGACAGGGGTCAGGTGCCGCAGGACTTAGACACTGCTTCTTTCTGAGAAGACCTAAACCAAGACTTACACCCTTCGCTGATGTCCCTCTCCTGGGAGTGCTGAGCAGTCACAGGAAAGGACTCCTCACAGTCCACGATTCCTTGGAGGTCCGCACGGACACAAGCCCAGGGTACGAGCAGATCACACACCTGTAGTGTTTCCACTTCAAGCTCTTTTCTGCCCAGCACTCCAAGCTCTCAGCTAACCTGAAAACCTGACAGCATTCTGAAGGGCATTGTCGAAGCAAAACTACAGCAGCTCTGACACCAGCAGACAACAAAGCAGCAAAGTTGTTTTCACAAGTTGACAGGGCATGGTAAAAAATGAAATGCTGGCAATAGTTCCTCTCTTACGAATAAAAATATTAATTTATTTGGATTTTGGTATATTCATGCATTTCTCATAACATAACAAAAAGCCAGCAGAGATTTCTGCTGTGTTCTTATGTGCCTGTTTGTGAGAGAGGATGTCAGGCTACAATTCACCCACCCATTATCTCTAAATGCTTGGGAGATCTTCCTCACAGCCCAGCATGGTTCACAGCAGGTCATGGTCCGCCAAGATATGACTCATGCACATCACAAGCAGCTGAAAGTTACAACTCCTTCCTTTCCTTCCCTTGCCTTCTTGACTATGGTGCTACTAAAATAAAAACACATTTCACCTCATGTATCAATTCAAATCTGCAGAACCTCTGACTCACCTGAAAGCAAATGTCACATTTTTTCTTCCAGTAGAACAGTTTATGATGGAAACCCTAGTGAAAGAGTTTATTAAAATAGTACAACAAGAACAGCCATCCTAATCTATCTTCTTCATTGAAGAAAGACCTTTATCCCTGCAATATTATTCTGGAGAAGGGTTCAAAAATACTCTTTAAAAAACAGATCATTCCTTTAAAATATGCACATCTCTAATGTAATTTATGTAGAAAACCTTCCTGGTTTCATTCCTGGTAAATGTCATAGGACTTTCTACAGGAGAATTCATTTCAGAAGAAAAAATATCATTTAAGATTACTGAGTCCTATGAATTACTACAAGCCTTTCTCTGACCTACATTAAAAAGGAAGGAGCTAACCTTAAAATGAAAGCAAATCCAATGGGACTTTTCCCCCTCTGTTTAATTAGAACTACAGCATCAGACATGAACTTCAATTCAGTCCCATATTGTTCATGCAAACTCTAGAGCATCCACTATGTTCACCTCATCACAAATTCAACTTTTTCTTCTGTAACACTGAGGAGAAAATAAAAATACTTCATAAACTGTGTACACTTATAACACTGCTCTGAAGTTTCCATAATGATTGTTTCTATGCTGTACTTAAAAAGTATTTAGACTATGCAGTAATCCTAAAATCACTATTCAGTTGAGTATGGGGAAGGGGTGGAACTTAATAACTCTCAAAAACAAGCTCTGCAAATCAGTTTAACAATTCCCATTAATCCAGAGATTAACAGATTCAATAAATGAGGTTTGCTTTGTATTTACATCTCAAGCGAGAAGAAAAACAACAGGAGCTCTAAAAAGACAACTTAAGTCTAATGTGTTTTAAATGCATTATTATGTAAACCTGTAGGATGCACAGGCATAATAAAGCAGTTACACTTATGTATTTTCCCCAAACCCATCATCATCTTTGCATAGTGTAGTAGGCATGTTACTGAGTACTCGGGCTGTAACGCTGAAGGTCCTTCCTCATATGCTTGCTATTGGTTCACCTACTTTACTTGAACCCGTG